>NW_022196914.1:64024764-64032585 GCF_008632895.1 Mastomys coucha | reverse complement strand
GCTGCCAGAACAATCAGACCCCTCCATGTGTGGTCCTTGGTTGGTGGTTGAGACCCTGGGAGCTCTGAAGGTGCTAGTTAGTTTATATTGTTGTTCGTCCTAAGGTGCTGCAAACCCCTCAGCTCCATTGGTCCTTTCTCTAACTCCTTCACTGGGGACCCTGTACTCAGTTCAATGGATGGCTGTGAGCCTCTACATCTGTATTATTCAGGTACTGTCAGAGCCTCTCAGGAGATAGCTATATTTAGGTTGGCTTGCCCTTCCTTCAGTCTCTGCTCCATAGTTAATCTCTGCAACTCCTTCCTTGGGTATTTGGTTCCCCCTTTTAAGAAGGAATGCACTGAGCAAGACTAGCAATAGCCAGGAACTCTGGGTTCAACCAGGAGACTCCGCCCCTAAGGATAAGGTGGAGAGTTGCTGAGGAAGACTTCTGGTGTCAGCCGTAAGCCTCTGTACCCATATGTACTTAGATCCACACATATAAACACCCATCTCTCCAACCAAAGATCTTCCCATCATGATCTTTGTGGTCTGGAGCGAGGACGTTTTCAAATACATAGCCTGCCCTGATAGTCTGCCATGGTCCTGCCACTAGCTAAATGTCTTATTCATGTATGTGACCTCCTTTGCGAGCCATGCCCAAGTATCCCCTCTCCACCCCCAACAAAGGTAGGGTTTAAGAACTTAGATTCTTAGTATTTTGTTTTGTGTTGGAAGCATTATATAAAACTTTGCCTTCAGAGTCATTGGGGCCAGGGCTGGGGCCATCAGTGATAGCATGAAGTAAGACGAGAAAAAGTCTTTATTAGAAAGGCTGCTGTAGGGTCCTGTTTGTTCCTCAGTGTAGCTCTGGTTGTCCTATAACTTCCTCTGTAGACCTCAAACTCAGAGATCCGATTACCTCTGCCTCCCAAGTGCTGGGATGAAAGACATGAGCCTCCACTGCCGGTTCCTGCTAGAGTGAAGGATTACTGTTTGATTCTTGATTGGGAGGAGAGTTTCTTACATTTCCTTAAAGCAAAATCCAGAGATGGAAAGAAGAACCAGCAGTTGTTGTAACCCCCGAATTACTGATGCTAAGTCTCTGTAGGTAAAGCCTTACTAAAGAGACTCCAGTGTTGTGTACAGATGGTTTGCCTCTGTATTTCTTCCTACAGAAGCTCACATTTTCCCTCCCCCACAGAGGCAAGCTGCGCCCCCCTGCAGGAAGCTCAGGGCTCCCTCCCCTTCCCTGGCCGATCCTAGAGAACCCAGTCTAGAGTTAGGATGGCACTTCTAGCGTTATGATGGCACTACCTGTAAACCCCCTCCTCCTTAATGAAAACATCCCGAGGAGCCAAATGCTAGCATGAGACATCCTCCCCACCTCTGCAATGCCAGAACTAGCACTCTCTCTGATAAACTTTCCAGGTGTCTGTCCTTGGGGCCTTAAAGAAATAACAAACTCAAAGAAGATTAGGGCCCCATGTTTAAATCATAGAAAAAAGGTAGTCAGAGGTCACAGACAGTTATGGCCAGCCATAAAATTAGTTCCTTATAACCCTACAACAGACACCCATTAATCCCTCTTCCAGCTTTAGTTCTATCCCATCAAATGGTTACAGCCTTTCACTCCTCTTCACCTTGACCATTCAAAGAATTCCTAACTATTTTGTATATAAACCCAATGCTTTCCGGACTCGTCATCACATGCCAGCATTTACTCCGTGAGTGCGAGGCATGTGATCTAAGCCAGGACTTGAAATAAAAAAAGAATCTTTTTGCCAAGTTGCAGCGGGCTTTGCAATTCTTGGGCTCATCTGGGTTTCCCGTGGACTCATAACATAATGATTGTCAGAAGTCATTGATTTCAATACTCTTTCCTAATGGAATTCTGAGGTTCCCATATGTTTCCTAGGTGTATATAGTTCCTAGGTCCACTGGTGATCTTTTCTGTTGACCTCATTCTAAGAAGAAGTTGAGACAGTTACTATGACTGCAGCATGCCTGGGAATACAGAATTTTCCTTCCTGAGAACTAGCAGGTTAGTAGTGGAACTGGATCCAAGATAGTGTTCTTTTACTTATCCCTTGGAGATTTTAAAGAAGGTCAGTGGGGAAACGGTTCTTTCAAAATGGGCCACACCCCCATTTATTTTAAATAGGGTCTTGTATCTATTTATAAGAAGCATTTGAATTTATTTCAAATATATGGCTCATGTATCATTTCATACACATTGGAATAAATGAAGGTACTGCTTTATTTGTAATAAAATTTTGTTTTCAGTGTGAAAGTATATGGTAGGACTTAAAAATAATGAGTTGGGTTGCTATGGGGTTCAGCTGGTGATATATATATGTATATATATGCATTTAGTCCATCTTAATTAACCTCACGCCAGTTCCCTGCATTGGATCTTATGTATGCATCTCAGCTGGCCTTGAATGCTCTGTATAGTTAAGGATGAGATGACCTCTTATCCTTGCACTGTTCCCTCCTGAGTGCTGGGGTTACAGACAGGGTTCTCATGGGTGTGGAAGCAAGCATGGTAGGGCAGGCAAGCAGAGTCTCCAGACTGGAAGTCTGTCCCTGCGAATTGCATGGGCCCCTTCTATGTGGGCATTAAAAAATTTTATATGTGTGGGAATTTGTAAAAACTCACAGATGGATTGCATAGTATAGAGGTATTGAAAAAGAGTTAAGAGTCAGGTATGTTATAAATGCATATGTGTAGATAATAGCATGTTTTGTTACTTAGTACTTAGTACCATAAGTACAGGCAAGCCTATTATAAAAAGTTAATATTTGCTGAGACTTAGGCACACACATGTAGAGACTTCATAAAACATCACTCATGAACAGTGTTCACAGTAGTAAACCGTAATGGTACACACTGTCATAGTACAGCATGGTTTTCCTTCCTCTTCTCAGTCCTCTACTCTCTCCCTTCTTCCTTTCTTGGAAATTGAACTCTGAACCTTCCCCATGTTGGATAAGTGCTTTCCTACCATTGAGTTACAGCCCCAGCCTGATGTGTGAGACTTTCATCATCTCTGGCTGATGATGTTGAGTGCTCTGACGTTCCCATCTCCACCTGAAATTCTGAGTGATGTGGATGGTTTCTGCGTAAATCATTTGTCTTTCCAGTACGTTGTGTGGCTGAAGGAAGTATGTCAGGAGAGGTATGCTTTTATCATTGAAAGACTCCTGCCTGACCTAGGGTGCTCTCTCTGCTTCCTACTTGCTGTTGAGGATGTAAACTCTCAGCTTGCTACTCTAGGCGCCATGCCTGCAGCTTCCCTGCCATGATAGACATTTCTCCCTCTGCAGCTCTGAGCCCCAGTGAACCCTCCTTCTATTAGTTGCCTTCGTCATGTGTCTCATCACAGTAAAAGAAAAGCAACTAATACAAATATAGATTAACACATAGAAGCCAAATAGATACAAATCTATAAGATAAATGTCCTCTGAAGAGAAATAGGGAGTTAGTAGTTAAGTTTAGGAAGTTGAAGTTTATGTATGAACTTTTTAGGGTTTGGGAGTTAGAGTCTCTAAATCCTATACTGCTCTAAGGATCAATCATACTGCAAACCTGCCTACATGACTTTCTTAGGATATTACACTCTTGATCATTCCTTGGAAAGCAGTAAGCTGAATACATGCATTTCTATAAAAGTGTGCATTTTATGTATTAGTCTCATCTTTAGTTTGAGCCACAGAGAGATCTTAACTTCTCAAGACAATTTCAGTCTGTGGCTCAGTTACCAGGAATGACTCTTCTCTAGGCGTGGTGGCTGATTAATGCTTAACCTGTACAAGTTGTTCAAAAGGCTTCAGAAATCTTCAACAGATGTGTTATAAGGACGATGCATCTGAGACAGGAGACAGATGGGGCCACAGTCTTCTCTTTCACAGATGTTCTGTTTCCTTTGTCCTTTGAGAGGGGGAAAAAGGCATAAAAGTGGTCATTTTATACTTTGTAGAGGAGTGACTTTGATAAGTTATAGAAGGCTCACAAAGGTCGATGCCAAGGTTTTCAAATGTCTGATTGTTTGAAGGAGAAACTCATCCAGAGGTTTTAAAACTCCTCCTTAGGGGGTAATCATGAATATGACTAGGTATATTTAAAATATTCTAGCATATATATTTAAATTCATAAACTTTTTCCTTTGGTTATCTTTTTCCTGAATACCCATGTCAGAGCCCATGAAAAGCTGATTCCCCAGTGTTAGCACACAGCCAAATGGCAAGGAAATGGCACAGTAGGGGTTATAGAGAAACTATTTAACAACTGGCAATGTACCGCCCCTAGTCAAATGGAGTCCCTGTGAGCCAGTACAGAGGCTTGGCTGTATCAGGACCTCCTGGCTGAATGGCAACCTGAGAATAACAGGGCAGAGTTGACCTTGGAAACTTCAGGATGTTTCCATTAGCTAGTCTCCTCCCTGAGAAGATATGAAGACATGATGTCTATCTCTCTGCCTTTTCCTGGGTTTGTTTCTGCCACTTTCTCTAATAAGAAAGACACAAAGTTTATGAGAATCAGATTACTGGTCAGTTTCATCAAGACAGTAACTATAAAAGCCACCATCTTTGTTACTGTTCTATTGCTGTGACAAGCCACCATGACCAAGACGAGTCTTATAAAAGGAAACATTAAACTGAGGACTTGTTTACAGTTTTAGAGGGTTAGTCCTTATCATCATGATGGGAGGAAGCAGACAGGTGTGGTGTGGAGGGAGGGAGATACAGTAGCTGACAGCGTTCCATCCTCATCTACAGCTAAAAATGAGGGGGTGGGGGCAAAAGTGAACTGTTTTGAAACCTGAAAGCTGATCCCCAGTGACACTTTTCCTTCAACAAGGCCACACCTAATCCTTTCCAAATAGTTCATCAACTGGGGACTAAGCACACAAATATATGAGCCTGTGGGAGCCATTTTTATATAAAATACCACAGACACTAAAATATTGAAGTAAAAGCAAAATACAATTAACCTCAGGCCGTCTTACAGAAGAATGAAATGAGACACTCCGCTCTTTCTGTGTTTTGAAATAAATAGTACCCTTAAGAGGAGAGAGAAGGCATCATCTATTTCTATTGGCATTTGTGAAAGACTAGATTCATGGGCCAGTGGGGAATGCAGCACTGAAGGTGACACCTGCCTAAAGGCTTCGGTACTGGGCATGCCATCTTGGGCCACACTGTGTCCCCAAGGATAGCTACTATCTTTTTGTTTTGTTTTGTTTTTGTTTTTGAGACAGGATCTCTTTGTGTAATAGTTCTGGATGTCCTGGAACTTACAATATAGACCAGGCTGGTCTCCAACTCACAGAGATCTGACTACCTCTCCCTCCTGAGTGTTGGGATAAAAGGCAAGTACCACCACGCCCAGCTAGATAGTTACTATCCTAATTAGCTTTAATTGTCAATGGGACATAGCCTAAAGTTATCTGAGATGGGAGTCTCAATTGAGGAGTGATCCAGATCAGATTGGAGTATGTCTTTGAGGAATTATCTTGATTATTAACTATGTAGGCAGACCTAGCTCACTGTGGGTGGCACTACTGCTTAGGTGGGTAGTCATGAGCTGTATAAGACCTCTAGCTAAGCATGAACCTGAAAGCAAAGACAGAAAGGAGTGATCCTCAATGGTTTCTCCTTCAAGTTCCTACTTCAGTTCCTGCCCTGATTTCCCTCAGTGATGGCCTGTGACCCGGAAGTGTAAACCAAACCAATTCTTGCTTCTCCAGGTTGTTTTGCCACAACAACAGGAACCACACTAAAACAGCTGCTAATGTGGCCTAACATGTTTGTGGGTCACGATGATACGCTGAGGTATAAAAAAGTTGGGGTCCCCCTTTTTTTTACACCAGTGGGTTTCAGTTGAAAACTCAGAAGTAAACACAGCTTTTAGGGATCACTTTGTCCTAGACTTGAGGACTGTGGCCTTAGAAGCCAGAGGTCTCCACTAGCTTGTCACTGATATGTAGAGTGTCATAGATGGCACATGTGCTGTATGGCATTGTTCCCCTCAATCTTAAAGGAGGTTGAGCAGGACCAGCAGAGCTGTAGCTTCTAGGCAGCCTCAGATGGACACCTTGAAGGACATCTCAGTGAAGCAATGACTCATAGGTGCCTTGTAGTCTTGAGGTGTTCAGTGACAAACACCAAACTCAAGGCTTGGCTAAGGGGCTGTGTGAAGACAGGGAGCTCTGCCACCTGAACACCTAGCTCAGCAGCTTCCTGTAAAGTACACGGATGTTGCCTGTTGTGCACAAGGTACCCAGGCAATATTGGAGAGTTTGTGGTTTGGGTGCCTAAGGAGTAGATGTGGTATATGGTTGTTCTAGATCTTGTCTCAGCATATATATATCTTGTCTAAACATTTATGTATTCTACATGTTTATATGTATATAATTTAAATCTAAATAGTATAACCATATAAATATATATATACATATACATATATATGTATATATATATTTAACATCCAATATTTAACATCTTCCGTAGCATCTTGCATTTCATTTTTACCGTGCCCTCAGGTTAATGCTTCTCATATATATATGAGAAACTGTAACGAACTACCAAAAAGTTTAGCATCTAAGTAGAACATAGATTTACTATTTGATGGTTCTAATTATTGGTTGGCCTGGGCTGCTTCTCCATTGGAGATTCTAGGGAGAGTCTGTTCTCACTGTATTGTGGAGTCTCGAGATCACTTGCATTCATTGGCTTATGAACCTTTCTTTGGGCAGCATAGCAACAGCAGAGCACCTTCAACTCTCCAATCCTCCTGATTGACACTTTTCCTCACAAAGACCTTTGTGATTGTGTTGGGTCCCTGTGGATGACCAGGACTATCTCCTGATCTCAAGACCCTTAATATAATTACATCTGTGGGTCCCCTTTTTGTCCTGAGAAGAAGCAGACCATGTCCAGGAGCTACCATACAGATGCTTTTTGGGCCATTTATCAGTCCCCCTACATGTGATGACTGCCTCTGTATGTTTTGCCACTGATTGACTTTGAAGGATGGCAGATTGGACTATTAGTGTTTATAAATAGTGTACAATTCAATATTATATTGGTGAATGAGTAGAAAGAGTATTTACATCTTTTAGAAACAGAATTTTAATTGTTGTGGAATTTTTAAAGGCTACAGAATGGTTTTAAAATTTATATCATTTGAATAAAACCTTCTCCCCAATGTGACTCCCATGGATTTGAAGGGTCAGAGAAGAAGCACTTGGCCAGGAAGCATGTGTGGCCATTTCTGCTTTAAAAATCTGACACAGTGAATTTATGTTTGTGGTATTCACAGAAGGAAATTTAAGACTTATTCAAAGTTCTAACTCATTTTATTCAAATCCAATATTTAACATCTTCTGTAGAATCTTGCATTTTATTTTACTGTGCCTTCAGGTTAATGCTTCCAATTTATTAGTTTATATACAGCACGACACAAGCAATAACTGTTGCTCTTTTATTCCTCCCTGTGATCCAGAAGGGCAGAGTCCCTCATGCAGGAAGACACTTTAATATTTAGTTTATCACTCTGCAAATACTGGCTGGCTGAGTGCATAAATGAAGAAGTGAATGTTGTGCAGATTAGATTGCAAATTCTCTTAAAGAAAATTAGAAGCAAACTTGTCAAGGGCAAAAGGCTTGCAGCCCATTGTTCTGACTTGCTCCCCCCTTTTTTAATATTGCTCTTTAAACATGATAACTTTAATTGAAAAGGTAGTTTGTGTCTATTCTCTCTCTCTCTCCCTCTCTCTTTCTCTCTCTCTCCCTCTCCCTCCCCTCTCCCTCTCCCTCTCTCTCTCTCTCCCTCCC
>NW_022196914.1:63942353-64024672 GCF_008632895.1 Mastomys coucha | reverse complement strand
CTCTCTCTCTCTCTCTCTCTCTCTCTCTCTCTCTGTGTATGTGTGTGTGTGTGTGTGTGTGTGTGTGTAGGCCAGAGGTTCACTTTAGATGTCATTCTTCTGGAACCATTTACTTTGTTTTTTTGAGACTGAATCTTTCATTTGTGTCCAACTCTCCAAGTAGGTTAAGTTGGCTGGTCGGTAAACCCAGGGATCTCTCTGTCTTCATTTCCTTGATGTTGGGATTATTATTATGCTTGACTTTTTAAATACTAGGTGCTAGGTGCTATTGAACTTAGGTTTTTGTGTTATATGGCAATTATTTTACCAATGGAGCTGTCTCTATTTTTAAAGTTACTAGAGTATTATGAAAAATTTAGAGGTAATTTACAATCTCTTTGTAGAGAGAAAGACACTCATATCATTGGCTTATAGCTTTTGAGAGTCATATTTAGATGTGCTGATATGCATACACACCCCCTGGCTCTCTGTGGCCATAGGTTCCATATATGTAGATTCTACTCACCTCAATTTGAAAATACTTAGGGCATATCTACAACTGAGTGGCAGAGAATGTATTTAGTGTGAATGAGGCCCTGGTTGATCTGAAACACTGAAAAAAAATCCAGAAGAAATTGCATTTCTATGCCCAAGCTATTTTTGTTAGTATTCCATAAGCAGTACAGTATACATTTACTTACATAGTTAAGGTGTTATAAGAAATTGAAAGATGATGTATGTGGAGCATGTGTATAGGCTGTATACAAATACTATGTCATTTTATATGAAGGGATTGGACATCCAGAACATTGAAATCCCTCAAAGGCCCTGGAACCAATCTTCCAAGAGTGTTGAGGAATGAACATATAAGAGATATACAGATATACATTCACATATAAGTGTGCTTGCTTTTTGTAAAAGAAAAGTTGGGATTCTATGGTGCTGTTTGTAAGATGTAAGTCCAAGCATCATAGATGTAGCAGTGTATCAAGATGTCACATTAACGTAGGTCTCCATGATTCTTCCCGTGCTTTTAAAGTGTTTTTATATATGTATACATAGGCTTCTTGAAAAATCCTGTTATTTCAAGACCCCATGAAACTATTGCTGGACCTTTAAGTGATGGGAGTTTAAGATGTATCCTGGCTTCTTTTCTGTGGCTTTTTAGTCTCCAGCTTCTACAGGGCCAGGTTTTATCTATCATCCATCCATTTTATAGGGTCATTGTGAAGGCTAAAGAGCCAAACTGTACAAGGGTCTGTTACATCCCCTGATGTGCCAGTGAAGATTCTGGAAACATCAGTTCTTTTCTTCAAATTCTTGCTTATGAAAATTATTTGTGCCACTAGGTCAGTGGTTTTCAACCTGTGGGTCGTGACCTCTTTGGGGGTTGTTGAATGATTCTTTCACAGGGTTGCCTAAGACCATTGGAAAACACGGGTATTTATATTATGATTCATAAGAGTAGAAAAATTAGAGTTATGAAAATAATGTTATGGCTGGGGGTCACTATGATGTGGTGAACTGTGTTAAAGGTTCTCAGTAGTAGGAAGGTTGAGAAGCACTGCTCTAGAGTGTGCTTCCTGTTTTCTGCATGTGAAGATCGTTTATATAAATAGATAAACTAAAAATGACTAATATGTTGCTAGCTGCTCAGAATGCTTCACCTTCACCATTGGCAGGAATGATTGCTGCCAGCCAAAGCTGGCTGTCATGGGGTCAGAGGCTAAGTCACTTGCCACACCTGGTTTTTATTCTGCAGGTCCAAGGCCCAGCCGTCAGTCCAAGCACATTATTTTCCAATACAAAGAGCAGAAAACAACAATAATTGCTAACCAGAGAGGGCTGATGCATGCACCCTGCCTTCAACTTTCCTCAGCAAGTCAGAGGCCAGGAGTCCTGCTGGGCAGGGAAGCCAGCAGAGGAAGGAACAGTGAGGCGGCTCCTGAGAAAGCTGTGTAATTATCCTATGACCTCTCAGCTATTCAGATTGAAGTCTTCATTGCCCATGACAAATATTTATTAAGCCTTGCTTTGTGTTTGGTTTCTAGGTATAATGAATGATGTGGCAGATGGTTTTAGGTTAAAAGAACTCCAACTCCATTTAACGCCTGGATGGACATCTGGATTAGGTGACTGATGAATCCTGCAGAAGTTAGTGCACGAAAAATCCTTTCTGCAGCAGTTTGAATACTGAGATGACCTTCCTCCCTGTCTCCCTCTCCATCTCTGTCTTTCTGCCCCTCTCTGTGTGTGCACATACATGTATTTGTGCATGTGCGTGTGAGTGTATGTGTGCTCATGCATCTGTGTGTGTGTGTGTGTGTGTGTGTGTGTGTGTGTACCAGTTATCTCATATGCTTTGTATTCCCCACCGTTTTGGTAACTCCATAGGTGTTATTTATAAGTGCTTACTTATTTACTGAGTGGAGTACATTAGAATTATATCATCTCTTTTTTTTTTTTTTTTAAGTTCCCTTTATTTTATTTTATTTTATTTTTTTTATTTTAGATATTTTCTTTATTTAATATATCATCTCTTATCTAGAAATAGGCTAAACAGTTATCACTGTGACTTGCAAGGAACAGTGTCCACGTTTGTGGGCTTGCAAAGACCTTAGAGGACTAAAGGCTCGGACCAGTGTGGGTGGCTGCGTCAGGTGTGATGTTGGAGGAATCAGCAGTGTGTTTATAGCCTTAGGAGCTATGGCATTGTTTGAGAGCACCACACCTGGATGACGGTGAGGGCTGCATAGCTTCCATGTGGGCATAAGAGGTCAGGCTAGTGCCTATTGGTACAAGCCTCTTGGCCCTGGAATGGAGAGTGGGAGGGGACAACAGAGACGAAGCTGTGTGTTCTAAGTGTGTTTCTAGGTCTGAAATTCCTATTCTATAACAGGAAGGCCTGGACAGAGCAGCCTGAGCTTCATGGGTCTTTCTTTCCTTTTTCATAGTGATTTAACCCCCTGACTATTCCCCATTCATTATTTGAACAAATATGTACTGGGTGCTGAACTCTGTGTGAAACACTGGGATGGGGCAGAACAGGCCTTGTCCCCTTCCATGTGGCTACATCTAAAGAGAAGGATAAATGTTTACAGTAATCTAGGATTTTTTTTTGTAGGCAGAATGTGGTGGTTTGAATAGGTATGGCCCCCATAGATCCGTGAGTTTGAATGCTTGGTTCATAGAAAGTGGTACTATTAGTAGGTGTGGACTTGTTGATCTTCTTACTGTCTCTACTTTTATCCCTTCTGGAATGTCATTTAGTTGGAACTGTACAGTAGGTAGCTTCTTTGACTGGCATCTTTCCTTCTAATATGCTTACGGGTTCTTTTTTTCATAGTATGATAGCTCATTTCTTCCTTTTTCCCCCTAAAATATTTGACTCAATACCCATAGCAGAGCTTTCCCTCTGAGAAACTGTGGGGAAAGGGGTGTCCTAGTTAATTTAAATTGTCAACTTGTCACCCATAGACTTCTGTATTTGAATGCTTGTTTGAATCCAGTTGTTTTGGGAAGAATTAGGAGGCATGGTTTTGTTGGAGTAGGCATGGCTTTGTCGGAGGAGGTATGTCACTAGGGGTGGGTTTTGAGGTTTCAAAAGCCTATACCAAGCCAAGTCTTGCTCTTTCTTTCTCAGCTCTAACTTACAGAGAAGATGGCAACTCTTAGCTACTGCTCCAGAGCTTGCCAGCTGCCATGCTCCCCACCATGATGATCATGGACTCACCTTCTGAAACTGTAAGCAAGCCTCCAGTTAATTGCTTTCTTTTATAAGTTGCCTTGGTCATGTCTCTTCACAGCGATAAAAAAGTAACTAAGACAGCTTCTTGAGAATTGTAGTTGTCAGGGTTCTCCAGGGAAATGGGATGTTGTGTGTGTGTGTGTGTGTGTGTGTGTGTGTGTGTTTGGGGGGCTGGAGGGTGGGAGATAGAGATAAGAAAAGGGAGAGGGTTTATTAAAAGGACTTGGCTGCTTGCTTGATTTTATAGGCTGGCAAGGCCATATATCTTGGAGATGGGTCAATGGCAGGAAATAGGAAAGATCTAGTGTTGATGTTTAAGCCCAGAGGCATTTTCTTTTTCTTTTTTCTTTTTTTAAAAATTTATTTATTTATTATATGTAAGTCCACTGTAGCTATCTTCAGACACCCTAAAAGAGGGCAGCAGATCTCATTACAGATGGTTGTGAGCCACCATGTAGTTGCTGGGATTTGAACTCATGACCTTCAGAAGAGCAGTCGGCACTCTTAACTGCTGAGCCATCTCTCCAGGCCCACCTAGAGGCCTTTTCTAATGAGTTCCCTCTTGCTTAAAGGTGGCCTTCAGCTGATGGGCGGCAAAGCTCACCTATATTATGAAACACAATCTGCTGGACTTAGTCTACTGACCTGAATGTTAAATTCCATCTATGAACCCAAAATAATGTTGATCAGTGAAATACCTGGGTACCACCATGACTGAGCTACTGCCATAAGTGTGGATGGAGATGGTGCTTTGAAACTTAGAGGCATTTTGAACAAGTACTCTATTCTGACATCTTCTTGATTCAGGCAGCTCCTGGGCCATGGGAGTTTCTAGCTCAGGTACAGGAAGCTGAACAGTGTCTGGAGGGAAGCTCTTTGGTACTCTGAGTCTCAGACCCAGTGTGTGGATGTGGTGACATTAGTTCACAGCAGGCAACTTTTGTTACCTGGGTGATAATATAATCGAGTTGTTCCTGCTGGAAGAGCTTCATTACAGAGATTACTTTTGAATTAAATGATACATTTAGAGCATTTTGAAGGATAATGGCATGTCTAAATGGACCAGGAAGACAAATTATCAATCATGATGATCTTGACTGTTCACTCTGCCTTCTTCTACCTCTATATAATTTTCACAAAGCAGAAGGGATGGGCCATGACAATAAACTGAAAAATTGCACTTTCAGGGTTCCTGTTCTTCCAAGACTCCCCAGTCACTATTTTGTTAGAAACTGGCCTCTGAGATCCAATGAGAGTAAAGTTCTGGAAGTCTCTTCCCAGTCAATGTGACCATTCTCAGTCAATGGCCCAAGTCCTGTCTCCTGTCATGTTACCACCCAAGCTTCATTTCTTCTTCCCTCATGTTGGTATCTGCATGCTGTGTGATGAAGACCCTGTAATTCACCTGGAAAAGTCAGCCAAGCCAGTGGGATGTACAAAGGACAGCAGCCACGGACAGGCAGATGTCAATACAAAAAGGGAGCAGAGGTGGTTATTTTGATAAATCCAGACACTGGGATGAACAGCCAGCTGCAAACACTGTTGTATCTCACATTTGCCAAATCACAAGGGTTCTTGGAGGGAATGGGTATGGTTGCAAGAGTCTGGAAGGCTGAAAGATGAGCCTAAGACCTCAGTCTGCCACTATACAGGCAGATGGTATCTGGTTACTTGGTTTCTCATAACTGGTGTAATTTCTACAGAGGGGTAATAACTGCTCCTTGCTTGGATGGTAGGCATCACTAAAGCTTTGAGCAATGTCATTCTTGAACTCTACCACTTAATTTTACCAGTGGAGAAGATGAGACTAGAGGCTAAGTAAATTTCTTCAGGGTAAGAACTGAAAAAGGTAAAAGTTTGTCTTTGATCTCAGCATCTGCTATTGATCCACTGACAATGGTAAGCACATTTAACTGAGCAGTTATTGTGAACCAGTAGCCTCACTGAATGTTTTCTCCTGTGTTCTTACTCCACATGACCTTCCAAAGCTAGCCTTTGTATGAGATTCCGTTTGCAGCATGACGTTTCCCCAAGTTTCATGGCTTAGGGTCCAACTGTTGGCTGTTTTTGCTTTTGTGGTTTAGAAGCCTGGCATGACTGAGTCCTCTCCTCTGGGTCTCTCAGGGTTAGAGAGCTATGTTTCTTTATGGATACTTCCAAGCTCATTCTGATAGGAAGGTCTGGACCCGGATGCTGAGGGAGGCTAGGCATTCTGGGTATGTATGCATGTATGCATGTATGTGTGTGTGTGTGTGTATGGATGTATGCATTTATTTGTTGGTTTAGTTATTGATTGATGCTAATTTAACACAAGATAGAGTTATCTAGAGGAAAGGGAACCTCAGTTTAGAAAACATCTTCATCAGAATGACCTTAGATGGGACTATGGGATATTTTCTTGATAATGATTGATATGGGAGAGCCAAGCCCATTGTGGCTAGTGCCTCCCTTGGGCAGGTGGTCCTAAGTTATCATATAAAAAGAAGCCGAGTAAGCTACGAAGAACAAGCCAATAAGCAGTGTTCCTCTTTGGTCTCTGCCTCAGTTTGTGCCTTGGGTTCCTGCCCTGAGAGTTCCCATCCTGATGGAGTGTGAGCTGTCTGCTGATAGACATGCTTTCCTCCCCAAGTTGTTTTTGGTATGGTGTCTAGCACAGCAATAGCAAGCCAAGATTCTAGGTTGGTAGGGCTTTATTTCCCAGTGCTCAGAGGTAAGAAACTCATCTTTTCTACTGTTGGCCCTTGGGAAAGATCTGTGAGTGGGACACTTGCAACTTCCCATACCTTGGCTTTGCAATCCCCTGTGCAGAGCTGACTGCTAAGCAGTATGTCTCAGGCTTTACCTTGGCTTCCTAAGTGTTCTCACAGGAATTAGGATGAAATCACAAACATGACATTAGTGTGACGGGGTCAGAAGGGGGACTCGCCCCATTCAGAAACACACACATGGTTTGTGGCTACCCTGTATGCACTTGACATCTTTCCAAATCAAGCTTGCTAAACTCTAGGATGCTTCCTCTCGCTCCCTGAAAAGACAGAAACTATTTTAGCTTAGTAAGACTTCTTGGTTTTCTTCTAAGGATGGTCACTCGTATACTCAAAAGACTCAGCTCTGCCCTTCTCTTTGCTTCCTTGAGTGGTACTCTAGGGAGGTTTCATAGCGTAGACAATGGGAGTTGGGATGATATATATACAGAGAGAAGAGAAGGCTAAAAGAAAAGAAGATATGTAGATTTGCAGGTGATATGAGAGAAGTGGGAAATTCTTTGAGCCCATGCATATGAGGGGTCATCAGAGAGTAAGTGTTGGAACATGGCTTCCCAGCCTCTAGGTCAGCGGTCCTCAGCCTTCCTACTACTGTGAACCTTTACTATAGTTCCTCATGTTGTGGTGACCGCCAACCATAAGATTATTTTGTTGCTAGCAACAATTTCATGAATGTAAATTTACTACTGTTATGACTTGTCATATAAATATCTGACATGCAGGATATCTGATATGAGGCTCCTGTGAAAGGGTCATTCGACCCCCAAGAGGGATCACAACCCACAGGTTGAGAGCCACTGCTCTAGGGGGTACCTACATAATCTAGCTCTTGCCTTCTTACACCCCATCTGAACTCCTTTCCCTGAATAGATGCAAGGATGTTGCACAGACACATGAAAGGACTTTAAATATTTGATATCCTTTTAAACTCTCACAGTCATGGCTAGTCCCCTGCTGTGGTTTGTATGTGGTTTGTCCCTCAAATGTTCCTCTGGTGGAACATTTGGCCCCTAATATGACATTGGGAGTGTTGGAGCCTTAAGAGGTGGGGCCTAGAGAGAAGCACTGAGGGTATTGTCTTTGGATTGGGTTAATGCAGTTCTTGTGGGACCCTGGTTAGTTTCCTCCTGTAAAAACTGTTACAAAATAACAGTTTGACTCCTGGCTCTCTCTCTGACTACAGTCATTTTTTAAAAAGATTTATTTATTTATTTTATGTATATGAGTATACCATAGCTGTACAGATGGTTGTGAGCTTTCATGTGGTTGTTGGGAGTTCTATTTAGGACCTCTGCTCTGTTCCGGTTGGCTGGCTCACTCCAGTCAGCCGCGCTCACTCTGGTCAACCCCACTTGCCCAGTTCCTGCTCACTCCACCCCAAAGATTTGTTTGTTATTATAAATAAGTACACTGTTGCTGTCTTCAGACACACCAGAAGGGGACATCAGATCTCATTACGGATGGTTATGAGCCACTATGCGGTTGCTGGGATTTGAACTCAGGACCTCTGGAAGAGTAGTCAGTGCTCTTACCCACTGAGCCATTTCGCCAGCCTCTGACTAAAGTCTTATTATGTGATCTCTTCTATACGTACTCATGGCGTGACACCATCCATCATGAGAGAGACCCAGAGCTAACCTAAGGCCAGCACCATGCTTTTAGACTTCTAGAATGTAAGATTTTGTTCTCTTATTTTTCATGTTTAATTTGGCAGTGCTGCTGAGCCTTTATTTGATGTTTAAGAACAAATAGATAAAATTAATCTCTTTAAGGTATCCAGCCTCAGGTATTTCATTATAGCAACAGAAAATGGATTGACTGTTTCTATGTCACCCCACCTTGGAGACAAAGGAAGGAGAGGCCCAGAAGCACTTTGCCTGTGTTTCCCTGGGGCTCCGTGGAAGGACACTCGGATCGGGTGAAGAGCTGTTGTATTTATAGCTGGTGGCCAAGTGTGACTGCTGGCAGCTTCAACAGACATACTGTTGTAGGTCCCACAGTGCCAGGCTTGGGCTGGGTGGCCTTCTGCTTATTGGCAGGAGCAACTCCTTCAGTAGCAGAGCTGAATGCACAGTTCCTGGCCACTTTCTGACCCTGCCTTGGAGCTCCTTTGGCCTCATCACACCTTTGACAGGTGTGCTTCCAACCCTGCTGTCATTTCTACAACCACCTCCTCGATTTGTTCTCTTCTACTCCAAAAGTCCCCAAGAACCTTTGGAGATTGCCCTTGCCTGCAGTCTAGCACTTGGGAGGATCAGGAATTCAGGGCTAGCCTAGGCTACTCCCTGAAACTCTGCCTGCACCTCTCCACAAAAGTCCCTAAGAATTTTGTTTCCCTGAGTGAAAACCAATCTACACAGGAGGTTTCCAGCCAGCTCCACAGCTACTCTCATGGGGCCTGGGTTCATTCATCCATGTTCTCTTAACTTTCAACTTGGATTTGACAGCTTTTTTTATTTTTATTTTTATTTTTTTTAAGACTATCAACTAGGAAGTTGATGGGTATATCAATAAACTGGAGTGATTAAGGCCAGGGGAGGAAGTGTGGGGCTGTAAAGAGTGGTTGAAATTTGACCCTGAACTTAGTTCTGACAGTCCCGTGTCAACTTATTTATCGGAGTGTTAGTTCCTAGACAAGCTTGTCAAAATGCGACCACACTGCCTGTCGATGCATCATGAACTTGAGCTGACCGTGGCAGCTCTTCCAATTTCCCTCCATCTGTACTGTATTTCAAAAGCAAAGGGAGTGGTCACTGGGCAGACGGTTTGTTTTCAGGGAATCAAGCAGGGCACGGG
This sequence comes from Mastomys coucha, assembly GCF_008632895.1. Lineage (NCBI taxonomy): Eukaryota > Metazoa > Chordata > Mammalia > Rodentia > Muridae > Mastomys > Mastomys coucha. The sequence goes on along the minus strand of NW_022196914.1, from coordinate 64,015,384 downwards.
TGATGGCTACTTAGTTTTCAAACGCATGCGCACACACATGTTATCTTGAATGTATGTTTCTGGGGTTGCATTTCATTATTAGTAATAACAATACTAGCATAAAACCAAAGGATTTAATCAGAGGTTTATTGGAGTCATGAGACTGGAAGTCCAGAGCAAGCGTGGACTTCAGTGCCAGCTGAATCCAGAGGCTCCTGCCCCACCACTACAGGGCACTTGCAGCTCTGTTGGTATTTACTTTCTTCTCAGGCTGGAATTTGGTCATGGCCTACATCTGGCAGAGTCCAGAAGAGGAAGTAGGAGTTACTCCTGGGTCTTTGAGAAGCCCTTGGAGAATCAATCTTTCTTTCTTTCTTTCTCTCTTTCTCTCTCTCTTTCTTTCTTTCTTTCTTTCTTTCTTTCTTTCTTTCTTTCTTTCTTTCTTTCTTTCTTTCTTTTTTTTTTTCATGACTTATTGGACCAAAATCATGGGAAAAAAATCATGCCCTGTTAGAGCCAATCACTGAGATAGAAATGTGCCACCTTTGGAACATTCTGGAACTGGAAACCAAGTCTACTTTCCCAAATGGGCTTCATGGAGAAGGATTTTCCCCAGAGGAAAATGAGGATGCAGACAGTGGGGAAGAAAGAGGAGGAAGGACCACCGGCGTGATGGAAATTGTGGAGCACACATTAGGACTCATAAGTCCAAATTCTGACTCAGAAGGCCCTCTGGCATGTCCAGGCAATTTACTGTTTATCATTTTGACTCACTCAACAAATGCTTATTTTATTCCTCTGTGTGTGTAGACCAGAGGTCCAGTTTGGGTGCTCTGAAAGTGCTGTCCACTTGTTGATTAAGATGGGACTCTTGTTGTCCTTAAATTTGCCAAGCAGGTTAAGGTGCTGGGCCAGTGAACTGCAGGGATCTGCCTGTCTCAGGCAGTGCTGAGGTTACAAGTGTGTACCATCGAATCTGACTTCCCACACAGGCTCTGAGAAATCAAACTCAGCTTCTCATGACTGTATGTTTAGTGCTTTGCCAACTAAGTTTTCTCCCCAGTCTTTCAACAAATGTTTATTGAACCATTAAATCAATGCCAAATTTATGCCAAATGCTAGAGGTAAAAAAGACTATTAAAGATACTGACCTATCCTTTAAGGATTTTACACTTTAGTGGAGGAGAATAGGTAAATACAATTATGAGAAACACAGAAAGTTAGTGAACAGAAAAAAAAAAAAAGGAAACTTTCATAAACATAGAGGAAGGAGCAGCCAAATATGTACAGAGCAGTATTTCTCAACCTTCCTAATGCTGCAACCCTTTAACACAGTTCCTCAGGTTGTGTTGACCCCAACCATAACATTATTTCTTCGCTACTCCCTAACTGTTCATCTTTCTATTGTAAATATCTGATATGCAGGATATCTGATATGTGACCCCTACAAAAGGGTCATTTGGCTCCCCCAAAGGGATTGAGACCCACAGGTTGAGAACCACTGGTCTAGCAGGGAGTGAGTGGACATCTGGGGACATAGGGAAGGGCATCCTACCCAGAGAGAGCAGCATGCACAAGGATACAGTGCAGAGGAAGATGGCATGGTTCCAAGATCCTATCTGCATGGGTAAGGCACATGGCGACCATGGGAAGGTTGTTTATTGATGATCCCTAGGATCCAAGTTAGGGCAAGACTTGGGATTCTTGGGCAAGGAATTAAGTCAGGAGGATGGCCAAAAAGCAGGATGGGAAAGGCTGCTGTGGTTTTGTGAGGAGAGCTTATTAGAGAGGATGGGCCTGAAGGCTGCATGGTTGTTCTATAGCCAAGAGAGGGGAAGGGACTGAGGGCATGAATAGAGAAAGGATGGAAGGCTCAGTAGAGAGGGGACCCGGAGGGAAGAATCATTGGGGCCTAGTAACTGTATGAGTTAGGGGAGGCTGGAGGGAAGTGAGGGGAAAGGACACATACATGTACAGCCATGCCATTCTGAACACGCCAGATCCTGGAAGCTAAGCAGGACCAGGACTAGTTAGAACCTGGATGGAGAGGGGCGTGGGAGAGCAGCTGCTTGAGTGTGCAGGTGATGGCATGTCAGCAACTGAGATGGAGAGTCTGGGAAGAGGTAGAGTAGATCTGAGGGAGGAGGGCGAGTTCAGTTCTGTACATGAGGGTGAAACACTTGTGGACCATCTGATGTCATGTTGTGCAGTGGCAAGGACTGGAGATCAGATCTGGAGCTTAGAAAAGGTCTCTCTCTCTGGTGTTGTGCAGGCAGATGGGATGTAGTAGACATCTAGGAAAGGTCATTCGGGAATGGAAGCTTTCACACATCCATACATGCATGCATCAACTCACAAACACTTCATACATCTGTCCAGTTCTCCAGGGTGCCTTTCCTAATAGCTATAGCACTATGCATCTGAGCATGGGAGGAATATATCCACTGACCAATTAATGGAATAATATCTCTTTCTGGGGAGTTTATAGGGCAGGGAGCTGCCTGTCTGATGGGGTTATTGGCCTTATGATAACAGTGACAGGACGCTTCAGCCTCCAGCTCCCCCCATCCTTTCCCCCAATCCATCAAGCTCTGGAACACTCCAGGGGACATAGCTGGATGGTAGCTATGGTTTAGCCCCTGAGCTCATCCTTGGTGCAGATATTACTCATGAGCACTAGAGGTGCTCCTGGACACTCAGCTCAGCCTGGATGAGCTAGACACACCAAAAAGGTGGCCTGCAAGCATATTTTCTTGCATTAATGTGACACAGGATTTGAAGTCCTAATCAAGCTCCAATTATATTCCTAACCTGAGCTCAAAAGCCACTTCATGTGACAAACGCAATGACCAAGACAAGGAAGCACTCTGTAGAGAAGATCTTGTTCTATTTTTATGTACTAATAATCTTGCTCTTGAACTATTTGTTGAGCAAATAGGTGAGCATACACTTTTTCAAAACCCCAGGAGGGGTTAACTGCCAGTTTGATGGGTCTTAGAACCAATGTAGGAGACATGGTGTGTCTATGAGGATGATTTCAGAGAAGATTAAGTAGGGAAGACCCAGTCTTAGAGGGAGTGGGCAGGACCGTCCCATGCCCTCTGAGAACAAAAGTGTCAGGACTCTGCCTATCATTGCTGCTGCCATCTTCTGATCACAACATGCTCCAGCTGTTCTGTTCTTTCCATGCAGACTGAATATTCACAGCTCTCGAGGGACTTGGTATGTGTTTGGAACCAATTTTGAATGGAGGCATCCAGCTTTATGGACCTAACTGCTCTGGGCATCTCAGCCTCCCCAGCATGTAGGCTGCCATTGTTGGACAGCTTGGAGAAAGATAAAGGGATTTCTCTGCAGCTTGTTTATAAGCCAAGCCAATAATTCTCCTTTAATAATATATTTACATTCTGTTGGTTCCATTCCTTTCGAGGACCGTGCCTAACAAAGGAACGGGAAGCCGTATAGTTTCTCTTCCCCTGCACTTCAAGCAGGCTCCAGGGAGCTTTCTTCTCTGTCCACTTGATCCCAACACTGCTGGCTCATGCAGAGAGTTTTACTCATTTCTTGACCATGAGAGGGTGTCTCAGAAATGCAGACTATTATCTGCTGGAACAGCCTGAGCTTTCTGAGACACCCCGGAAAAGTGTTAGCTTGCTACAGTCGTCCCTCATTGCTGGTGGTATGTGTAACAGTAAAACTTAGTTTGTACTGTTCAGCTTGGGTTGACACAATTTTTAAGAAAATCTTGCATGTTCACAGGTAAAAGGAAGAATGGGAGCTAGTTGGAGATGAGATGTATTTTAAAAGTATTATTTCAAAGCAGGGGGCTTGTTCTCCATCTCCACATGATGTCATCCTCTAGTGCTTCTCTCTCCATCCAGGCAATATGTCTTAGATTGTTGGCTTATATGTCACTCACTCTTGTAGCTACATTCATGGTCTCAAGAGCACAATTCGAGATAAGCCCCGATTTGAACAATAATAAACATACAGCAAGCTCAAAGATGCTTGGTCCCTTTCTTGTTTCCACCACCATATATTACCACTGAATGGGTTTTCTCAAGGTTCTGGTCCCTGGGACATGGTCAAGTGAAGCCAAGAATTCCAAAAGACTACACTCCATCCTGTAGATATAGAAGTCTGATTAATCCCAAGTTTCCATTCTAAAAAAATTACCAGGAGCCTTTCGTATGCGATGCCACTAGATGTCACTACACATCAAGCTTCTTGATGTGGGAGGCCAGTGGGAGGCCTGCCCAGCCACTGTGCCTCTCCTTCTATTAATGTTTCAAAGCTGCATTTGGGCTGGCTATGCTTTCCACATTGAATCTTTTATGTTTAATGTGACACTCACTCCCAGCAGCACAGCTTCATACTGTTTAACTGTATGCCAGCCATCCCTTGGCCGGGGTAACTCCTCTAGTTGCTCTTCTGTCTCATTCCTATGAACATATTCTCCCTCTCCTTCCCTTCTCTCCTTTCATTCCCCCTCCCATTACTTCTTTCTCTTTTCCTCTCTTTCCTCTTCCCTTTACCCTCCCTTCTCTCCCTTCATTCCTCCTCCCATTATTTTGTTCTCTCTTCCCTTTCTCTAGTTAGGGACAGGTCAGAGGGTAATGTTTATATCTTCCTCTTTAGCACTTCCTTTTTGAGACAGGGTCTCTCGCTGCTGACTGGAATTTTCTGCTTGGCTAGACAGGCTGGGCAGCAAACCTTTGAGAATCCCCCTCCCAGCCCTCACTGTGACTGTAGGCACAGGGTGCCATGCTTGGCTTTTTACCGAGTCTGGCTTTCTGAACTCAGGTCCTTTTTGCTTGCTCAGCAGGCACTTCACCCAACAGATCAGCTCCCTCTCCCCTGTGACTGCTTCCCACACCAGTGAAGTTCTTGTTCTCTGGCCTGTTTTGCCTGTCCAAGAACAACATGACAAGCTGAAATCCAGGTAGGTAAGTTCTTCGGGATGTGAGATTTCTTCATAGAGGCCATTCTGGCCAAATGGGCCTTCACGTGGGCCCTCCATGAGAAGCATCTGGGGTGAGAGGACAGCCTGTCCTGTCTAATAACCTCTATGGAAAAGGCCTTTGCTAAAACAAAACCTCTTCCTTTGAAGTCCTTTAATCCCTTTATCTTTTCCAGGCTTTCTTGTCATATTTTCTGTGACAGCTCTCAGGGGACCAAAGCCAGCTGAATTTTCTATGCCTTGGGAATATCTATCCCCATCCGTAAGTCAGACAGTAGGAAGGAGAACTTTCGTCCCCTGAGGGGCCCTTCAAGTGTGCATTTGATTTTGACGGCTCTCTTTGTCATGAAGAATGGTGTTCAGGGGAGCCTGGATCATATGGTGTAAAGATAAAACTTGGGACTTAACATTTTGCAGAGCCCTTACATCTATCATGTCACCCTGTTCTCATGACAATCTATTAAGGAAGACAGGATGGATATTTTTATTTCCATTTTACAGACGAGAAAACAGAAGGTCAGAGAGGTTAAATGGCCTGCTCAAGGTCTCCCAGCTATAAAAACCTGCATCTTCAGCTTCCTGGTCCCTTACCTCTCTTTCTTTCATGATCTCCAGCTGCTACCTGCAGAGGGAACTGTTAAGGACTACAAGGAGCGGACCTTTTTAGCAGGGCCGGCAAGAAATTTGGTGCTAGAGAATTCAGGGCAAGAATGAAGTGTCCCTGCCTAGTTCTTTAGCTGCTGGCCACCTACTTCGCCAAGGTATCTACTCAAGGCACATATTGGCACCTGAAAAATTGCCTGGCTGGTACAGCTCGCTGATGCTGTTGTTGATGATGTGAAAAGGGGGGTGCTTAGAGGAAGCTTGTGAAAATACCTCACCAACCACAGAGGACTTAGGGAAGACAAGTTTCATGATATTGTGCTCATTTCTTTTGTGAAAGGAGAGAGAGAGAGAGAGAGAGAGAGAGAGAGAGAGAGAGAGAGAGAGAGAGAGAGAGAGAGAGAGAGAGAGAGAGAGACAGAGAGAGAGAGAGACAGAGAGAGAGACAGAGAGAGAGACACAGAGACACAGAGACACAGAGACACAGAGAGAAAGCTGAATATTGTTAAGTCCAACTAGAATGTAAAAGGAAGTGGATGCGGTAATGACGACAGCAACCCAGGCTCTATGGATCCGCTTCCTGCCTTTCTGGTCCTGGGGCTATTAGGCACAGGTCAGGGAGAGGCATGGAGATATTGCCTCTGTTGCAGCTGCAGCTCATGCCTGGGTGCACTGTGTTTATAAGGCACTTTGCTAACCTGATGAAAACCACTAGCCAATCACTAGAATAATCTGTTAATCTGTTGAGTAGGACTCCTTTTCTGATGAATGGTGGCTTTGAGAAATACTGCCTAATCAATGATGACGACAAAGCTAATTTTCTGCTTTAGACAGTATTTGACTGAGAATGGAATGGGACATCCCTGCAACTTATCTCTCCACTAGGGCTTCTGCAGAAAGGCCTACCTGCAGAGTCTGTGTTTGTGGACCCCAGAGCAGTTTGCATTCCTAGTGCTTTGTTCGATTCTTGCTTTTGTGTCAGATGCCTAACTGTTTCTGAGGTCAGGCCCGAATGCCATTGAGAGGGGACAGTTGATTCTCAGGACTAACCCCTGAGTTTTCATCAGAGCTGGTGGGTTTTGACCTTGACTGCACATAAGAATTGCTTGGCGAGCTTTTAAAAATTGCTGATGCCAGGGATCCTCCTCTGGACGTTTGAGTTTAATTGGTTTGGGGTAGGGCTCAGACATTGGTATTTTTTAAGTGCTTCAGTTGACGGACTATGTGGCCAAGGTTGAAAGCCTTAGAGGGAGTTGCTTATATAGGCGGTTCTTTCCATGCGTGGGTAATGTGGAATCCAGCTTCGCCTCATTTTCCATTTGTTTTCCCCCAATGGTAGAAATTTAATCTATGCATTGAAATGAGAAACCTCCACCAGTCAGTAATTATTTCATTTAAATGCTAAATTGAAATATCCACTATAAGTTTGGATATAATTTGTACTACAGTATAATGCAGTATTTCTCAAAGTATATTCTTTTGATTTTATTATTTATTTATTTATTTATTTGAGACAGGGTCTGCTGTATGCTAGGCTGGCCTTTGAGCTCTATAATTAGCTGAGGACAACTACGTTCTCCTTGAACTCCCAATCTTCTTGCCTCCAAATCTCAAGCTATACTCCAGTATGCTAGATTTTCTGCAGTGCTAGGGATCACACCTAGGGCCCTGTGCAGGCTAAGTGAGCAATCTGCCAACTGAGCTGCCTCCCTAGTCCTCTTTTTATAATTTATACAGGATATTCCCCGTGCTTGCCAACATGGAGGATCCTGAACCAGTGTAGACAGAGGAGTTTGCTGTATTGGGGTGGGCTCTCACCATGGTAGCTGCTGTAGAGGGTATAGGGGAATAAGTACTAAGGCTATTCTAGGCTAGGATACTAGTGCACCTATCCCCGTGGGGTTTGCATTCGCTCTACTATTTTTGTAGCCACTAAATTTGTAGCCGGTGGCCTTCTGTCATGTCTCCATCTGACCATGCATGTTTCTCTTTGTGGCCTGTTGGCTACAGAGAGAGCCAGTCCTATTTAGCCTTTTGCCATTGCTGACCAGCTGAAATGTCTCTTCTCTCAATTCCACTGCAATTCAGAAAACAGAAAGAGACATAGAACAGCAGCTCTATATCCCAGGTCTGAGGGACCCCGTGGGTCCTCTATTTCCAATTAGCCGTTTCCCTTCTGGCCAGTTCCGAGCTCTCCAGGCCACCGTGCATCCAGCTGTTTTAGTGTTTGTTGACTTACTTGCTTCAAAGAGCTCCTTCAGAACTGTTACGCACAAGATCAAGCACCTTACCTTTTGGGCAAAGGTTTCTCTGAAGGGTTTGGAGCTTCAAAGCCAAGTCCTACCCATGATTAGAAAGCATGATGTAATTGTGGTTTCTGTTGTATGCCAAGTCTTTCAGATTTCTGCTTCCTATTGTCCCTCTCCCAATTATGGCCTCTCTCTTTCCTTCTTTTCTTTTTTGCTTTTTAGTTGGGAGTTATTTATTTATTTATTTCACATGTATGGCATTTTGCCTGCATATATGTCTGTGTACTTCATGTGTGCCTGATGACCAGGGATGACAGAAAAAGGTGTTGAATCCCTTTGGACTGTAGTTATAGATGGTTGTTGTCTACCATGTGGATACTGGGAATTGAACCCAGGTCCTCTGGAAGAGCTGCCAGTGCTCTTAATCATTATGACATATCTCCAGCTCCATTCTAACAATAAATAGGTTCTGGGTGCCTCCGTCATGTTTCTACCAGTCTGTATTTTACAAATCAAGCTGTCTTGAATTCTATTCCCAGTTACAGTGAAGAATTAAAGTGATGACTTCCAGATCACAAGGTCAGATTGATTACATGCTAAGAGACTCTGCCACTATCCTAGTCATGTAGAAATACCAAAGAAAAAAATAACTTATTTAACTAAAGTAAAAAAGTCAAGTAGAAACTTTAAGGAAGAGAAAGTAGAATCATTGAATTAAAAATCTCAGAGATGGGCTATAGTGTAATTTAGATACAGATAAGGAAAGAATCAGTAATTTGGAAGAAAGAACTGACAGCCAAAAAGGGTTGGAAAAAATCCTTTGATTAATTCCATTATGGTAAAATGCATAATATAAACCCTAAGATAGGCCAATGGAGTTTCTTATACCTGTAATCCCAGCATACAAGAGGATGAGACAGGAGGATCTCTATGAGTTCCAGTCTAGCTAAGACTACCTAATAAGTTCTAAGCTAGCTTTGACTGTAGAGTAAAACCATTCTCAAAAGATCTAAAAATAATAAGGTAAAACCTTGGAATTGCCTAAAAGATGGTGGTGTTTAGGTAGGCAGCAGAATTCTCTCAACACATATGCCAAGAGACAAGGGATACTAGAACCCTTGGCACCCAGTCTCTTGCTACTAGCTAATACCATGAACACACTTAAGCAGCGCTGAGATTTATTCTTTTGGTATATTTGGTAATTACTGGAGAGCGAAATCTCTTTCTATAATTGCTAGGAGGTAGGATATTCTAGAGAAAGCAGGCCTTAAACTGAATCCTGCCCTATTCTAAGATTTTTTTTTTAATTTGCCAGGTACAAATAGTAGTTAGGTGAGTTTTATAAAAATTATGAAATTCTCCATCCTTTAGGGATTATTCCCAACAGCTTGTACAAAGCTTCTCTTGAGGCAGATGAGACGGTATTCGCGAGCAGCTCAGCTGACCTTTCTGTTCTATTAAATGATAGAATCTTTTATTAAGCAGTCAGATGCAGGTCAAAGGAAGCCCATTCCTCTGCCTGGACTGAGGGGCTGCTCTGGGTGGTTTCTGTAGCTTGTTCACACAGCAGCAGAACAGATGCCTATATATATTTTTTACTAAACCACATAGCTGGACCGCCAGTTATTTTTAACAATAAGAGATACTTCTAGACCATCTCCCTCTCTGTGCCATCTCGATATTTTCAGGGCTTGCAGAAATTGCTTCTTTTTTTTTAAATTTAGCTTTTTTTATTCTCTGTGAATTTCACATCATGCACACCAATTCCGCTCATCTCCCTACCCTCAAGTACCTGTCCTCTGCCCTTGCAACCTCCCCTCAAAAAGAAAAAAAAAAACACCCCTCATGTAAGTTGTAGCCTATGCCAGAATGTTCCACAGTATGCCCTTTTGTCTATACTTCCTTACTTGTGATTGCTCACTGCAATGTCATTGGTTTTGTTTGAAGGATCTGACTCCTGCTACACTGTCAACACTGGGTTCTCACTGGGACTCCTCTTGGATATCTTTTATTGCCCAGTGTCATGGGGATTCCGCAGCTTCAGATCTAAAGGATTGGCCCCTTCATGGAGCCAGTTTATAGATGGGGTAGATGTTGGGGTACATCAACACAAAGCTCTGGATCTGGGCCTGGGTAGTTGGTGAGCTGGTAGCTTGTCAGTTCTCATGCACCCATGCCACCAGGGACAAGCTCAGCAGCATCCAGCTCTCTGGCTCTCATGCCCTGTAGGGGTTGGGAATTGAGAGGCTGTGGCTCATCCTCCAGCAGGGCCATGTCTATTGTGTTGCCCAGGAGAGGTGCAGGGTCTGCTCTCCAGAGTGCTGTACCTGGTGAAGGCTTGGGCCAGCACCCTACTCTCATGACCTTGAGGACAGCTCTTCCACCTGCCATATGTTGGGAGGAGTGAGGGGGAGAGGCCAACACTTCCTTGCCTATGCCACCATATGATAGATGAGTGACAGGGTCAGCTCGCCCATGCTCACACCTTCCACTCCCTCAATCAGGGCCAGCTCTGCTCCAGCTCCGTATAACCCTTAGACCTCAACACTGCAGCCCAGACCAGGAATGTCTACCTAGCCTTTAGTGGTAACAGGTTCCCCACTGCTGCAGAGCCACAGATACAGGCATGGCCCTTGGTGGTAACATGGCCAGACTTTATCAGAGTCTTAGGAGGCCATGTTCCAGAATTCAGCTCGGCCTGTCTTCATTGTGCACACAATCCTTCTGCTTATCCTTCTCTTCCATTTCTCTACCTCTTGTTCATCTTAGTGGTACCTGATGCCTTTGGATGTCTGGGGTGATCTCAGGAGGGCTAGTCCCTACCTATTCTATGTGGCACAGGGAAGAAGTTGTCTCTGTGGTCTGCTGGCCCAGGCTCAGGCTACAGGGCATTTGGGCTGGAGGTCACCTTGGGCTTGCTTTGTGAGGAAGGTGGGAGAGTCTGTCCTTTTTATCTTTATTTAGTGCTGAGGATTGACCCCAGTGTTTTGCACACACCAGGCAAATGGTTTCCATTGTAGTGCATCCTCAACCCTTTCTTAAAACCTTGTATTTTAGGGCTAGAATGGTGGTTCAGTGCTTAAAAGCCTTGATGCTCTTATAGAGGAACCAGTGTTCAGTTCCTAACACTGACAGGGCAGTAATCCTGTAACTGTTGTGTAACTCCAATTCTAAGAGAGCCAACACCCTCTTCTCAACTTTGCTGGCACTAGGCCATGCATGTGGCATGCATCCATACTTGTAGGCAAAACACTTGTACTATCAAAATACAAGAAAAAGCAATTAAAAAATATTTTTATTTCGAGACAGGTATCACTAGGCTGCCAAGGCTGACCTAGAACTCACTCTATATTCAAGAAACACCCAGAATTGATGATCCTCCTGTCTTAGTGTTGTAAGCTGTTAAATTTTCAGGCTCTCCCAGCCCATAATTGTACCTATATGTACATGATTTCAGGGCTGACCACTTTGTATTGGATAATGAGTTGGTGCACTCTTCCCCGGGGGAACATTGTTTCTCCCATTCTCGCTATTCCTTAGTTGCCTATAGTTTCTTGTTTAGAGCTTCAGTTCCATGAGCCTTCCCCAATACATGGGAGCATGTCCATTGGTGTGTTCACTGTTCAGATCTTGTTTAGGCAGCCATCCTGATGAGATGTCATGGGTAAAGGTTCTCTGACACTTCTTAGAGACAAAACCCTCACAGCAAACTTTGGATTCCTCTAGTTCTTTACAATCTTCCCGCCCCTTCTTCTGCGATGGTCCCCTAGCCTTCAATACAGGAGTTGGGCAGTAGATGTATCAGTTGGGGCTGCATACCACATGATCACTTGGACTCAGCATTTGGATTGGTTGTGGTTTTCTGTAATGGGCTCCATCTGTTGCAGGGAGACATTTCATTATTTTATTTGATGAAGGGTGAGACTTATACTTATCTGTGGGTATAAGAATAAATATTTAGAATGTAGCTAGGGATTATGCTGGCTTAGTAAAGTTGTGGTTGTAGGTTCTACTCCAAGATCCATGACTTCATCAGCCCTGACACGAGGCTTTTCTGATGTGGCTTCCGGAGGCTCAAGCTGGGGTCCTCATGTCTATTAGTTATACTCTGACTGAACTATCAGCCCAGAATAGGAAGGAAGCACATTATTGAATAAGATATTTCAAATTCTAATGAATTACCCTTCTAGTGTTTATTATGGCTTAGAGTTCCTCCAGTCTTAATCCAGGAGACCAGAGATTGTGACTAGCACACACCTGTAGATGATAGATACCATGCTATCTCTCCTGAAATATTTTTGAGAAAACTATGGACTTTATAGGACCAGAAAAATAATTTAGAGGTATGAAAAAGCAAGAATGTTTGCAGACCAAAAAAATGGAATAGCTTACCAGTCAGAAAGAAATGATAAAGGGTGCCTTCAAGCAGGAAAAATAAAAAATAATAAAAAACCCAACAAAACAAAACAATCCTAAACAAACCAAGAGGGAAGGCACAGACTTCAGGAGGCAAAGAATAATTGATGTGGGTGTTTAAGAGCAAAATATAACTAAAATTCTGATCATAAAACAACAAAGGTCTGGGACGACTTAGATAGAATGGGAATAGGATTAATGGAAGCCGATATTTCAAAGGTAGCCACAGATAACAATAGCTTTGTACCTGGTGCTAAGAACATGAAGTTAAGACTATTTTAAAGTCTGAAGAGTAGCCATTTGAAGAATGGAAACTGAATATGTTAAGCCAGGAGTAGAGAATAATTGGGTGTGAATATAAAACTGTCGAGAAACATGGCTGAAACACACAGTGAATCTCATAGTTTTCATGGAGTTTATGAGTTTGCTGTGGATGATAATGAAGAGATAGGAGTAAAAGTAGGGGAAGAGGTCCAAAGAGAGATAGAAATTGTAATCATTCATTTTGCATAGCAATAATACAGAATTCCAAAACGTTTCTTCACTACTTTTTGTATTCTTTAAAAAAAAACATTTAAGCAAGAAATGCATGTATTATAATTTTGGGTCAATTTAAAAAGGACAGCCACTTAGAAGGGGGAACAAAATACCCATGGAAGGAGTTGCAGAGACAAAGCGTGGAGCAGAGACTGAAGGAAGGACAATCCAGAGACTGCCCCACCTGGGGATCCTTCCCATATAGAATACCCAGACACTATTGTGGATGCCAGCAAGTGCTGGCTGACAGGAGCCTGATATAGCTGTCTCCTGAGAGGCTCTGACAGAAGTGGAGGCTCGCAGCCATCCATTGGGCTGAGCACAGGGTTCCCAATGAAGGAGCTAGAGAAAAGACCCAAGGAAATAAAGGGGTTTGCAGCCCCTTAGGACGAACAACAATACGAACTAACCAGTATCCTTGGCACTCCCAGGGACTAAACCACCAACCAAAGAATACACATGATGGGAATCATGGCTCCAGCTATATATGTGGCAGAGGATAGCCTAGTCAGTCATCAATGGGAGGAGAGGCCCCACTTGTAGGGGAATGCCAGGGCCAGGAAGCGGGAGAGGGTGGGTTGGTGAGCAGGGGGATGGGGAGGGAATAGGGTTTTTTTTTTTTGTTTTTTTGTTTTTTGTTTTCCCGGAGAGGAAGCCAGGAAAGAGTATAACATTTGAAATATAAATAAATAAAAGGGACAGCGAAGAAGTGATAAAAGTGCAGGTCAGTAAAACAGGAAAATAATAGGGGAATATTTAGGATAAGGGAGAGGACCCCAGGTTAGGGAAAGAGTGACATATATATGTATGAACAGATCATAATGAAGCCCATTGTTTTAGACAATGAATATATATGTTCATTTTATATATATGTACATATATATATATATAATGTGTATATTATGTATCTGTATCTGTGACCATGTATCTGTATATGATATAAAAGCAGGGGGGTGGATTTTTGGGGGGAGGGCACTCAGAGAGTTTTATGGCAGCTAGTCAGTATGGTCAATGTACAATGATATATGCTTATGAAAAGTTAATAACACAATTCATTATTTTTTCACTAAGAAAATACTTTTTAAAGCTAAAATTAAGTGTAGCTACCTTTTTCTAACTCCAAGAAAACCTTTGCTAGTGGAAAAGAGTGTTCTATCACTTAGATATGCCCCCAAAGGAAATGGACTACCAATAGGTGTGAGCTTTGGCTCATCAACAGTGGTCAGGCTGGATGACTGTGGTTAGGACACTTTAGGTCCCTTCTAGGTCTGTAATTTAAGAATTCTGGGGTCATTGGTGCTAGTCTTCAGAGTCAGATTAAACCCTGGAAAACATTCCTATACAGAAACCTCTAAAATAACACTAAATACTCCATGCCAAGAAATCACATGATTGCCAGGAACTCTGAAGACAGGTGAGTTGTCAGGCAATGAGATATTTTCTCCATTATCCTGAAGCCCATTGTCGACAAGCAAATGCTGTTTGTGACAAAAGCCCTGTTATTGCTGCTTTCTGGGTAGAACAGAACCCATATTGGATGTCTATGTGTGCCCTCCCTCCAGCATTGAGCAGGCTAATTCAGATCTTGTTTGCCATATAGCCCACCTAGGGTGGAGTCTTCCAACCTAGGTAAAGCCTATTGTCCTGCCACTGCTGCAGCTTGCTGCAAGAAGCCACTACCTGCTGAGCAGCTGAGCTTGTCTTCCTGATGAGATCCTGGCATAGTGGGGCATGGGATTGCCACCTTTAAATTCAAACTCAAGAATTAAACATTGAGCCTTGATCAAAGAACTTTGTCTTGGCTCGTTATTTCTCTTGAAGTTCTTCCCATCCATCCCCAGCTTTCCTTTCAGGAACCCAGTAACCCATGGCCACTGAGCTGTTTCCCTTATAGGCAGCAAAGCCAGTGAGGCTCTTTCTGAAGTCCTCGATGGGACATCAAAAATTAAATGCACTCTGCTGTTCCCTGGACTCTGATGTCACACAGTGTCCATTTGGAATTTACCATGTGTCACCCTGCCTTTATGAGTTGGTGTTAGGTAAGCAGGTTTTGTCACAGTCCACTTATGATCTTCTAAGGGGAGGAATTGTGACTTATTCTTTGTATCACCCACAGTGTTTAGCAGATTATTCTACAAAGGTGGATAGCCCAATGGATAGAAACTGCTCGGGCTAAGCTCACTCTAACGATGGCAATGTGCCTCTTCATTTCATCTGATGGTGCTTCTTTGCTCCTGTGTCTCTATAGGCTACTTCTGTGTGTCCTGTGGGTAACAGGATTGTGTAGGCAACCATGCAGAGTACAAAGCAAGGGGTGATATTCAAGGAAGAACTAAAGCAAAAGCACTTTTAAAGAAGTGAAGAAACCAAGAACCACAAAGGGAAAATTCAGAGTAAGATCACAGAGCTGGAGGAATTGTTTGGTCTCTAAGGAAGACTAAGAAGTATGGATCTGGGTGTGCAAGCAAATGCAGGAGCTCACCCTGGAGCCACCAGGAGATGAGTAGACAAGGAATTTGTGACTAGATGTTTTCAGACAACATAAATATCTTCTTTGCTTTCACCTTTTCTATTTTAATAACTTTCCCTTTGTTCTTATTTTGGTATTATTTTACTTTTTAATCAAATGGGGTATGCTTATAAGTGTTTTTTTTTAAACCTTACTTTGTAGGTATTATTACTTTCAGCTCATTCCACAGCCTAGCTAACCTGGAACCACTCTGTAGCCCGTGCTGATACACAGGGGAGAATGTCAGAAGATGGTGCGTGAGAACCAGGTACTACAGAGGGGCCTAGATCTCAGCCTTGGGGAGAAGGTAGGAGTGTAGGACTTCCCAAACTATGCCAGAGGGAGACTGATTTTCTTGTGCTTTATCTATCTATCTGTCTGTCTGTCTGTCTGTCTGTCTGTCTATCTATCTATCTATCTATCTATCTATCTATCTATCTATCTATCTATCTATCTATCTATCTGGCTCTCTGTAGCATCAATCCCTGGCTCTCCCAGCTTCCACTGTGTCAACAGAGCTCAGGATCAGAATATGTCACAGGAGTTCCCAGGACACAGTTTGCCTTATCACATGGAGGTGAAGTGGAGAAGGATGGGCAGGCTCTGGGTGCCTACTCTCAATGTGTGCGTATTCTGCCTCTAAGGACATGGCAGTGTGAGGTCTAAGAAGAGACTCCTGTGGTCCTTGGCTACATTCCACTCCCTCTCTCCCTCTCTTTCACCCTTCTCTCTCCCTCTGTCTTTATGCTTCTCTATTATAAATTAGATGTAAGATCTTAGCTACTGCCCCTTAGCAGCCATGACTGCCTGTCTGCTATCATGCTCGCTACCATGATAGATACTAACCCTCTGAAACTCTGAGCCCCAAATTAAATGCCTTCCTTCATAGGTTAACTTGGTCATGTTGTGTTGTCACAGCAATAGAAAAGCAACCAAGACAAGAGTGAATCATCAATCTGTAGTTTAGGCCATTTGCTAGTCTAGGAGGTAAGTGATATGCATAGGAGGAGTCTCAGGCACATCATACGTAAGTAGGGTGTTCAGCCTCTACTTTCTCGGGTAGGGTATGTTAGGAAACCCTATTTTCAAACCACATATCTTGCATAGGCTCTGTCCCACCAGCTTCTTCCCTATCTCATGGACATTGTCATGCTCAGAATGGGGTTCTAAAAGAGGAGGAATCCCCTTCTGGAGGAGTGTGGTGAGTCCCAAGAGTTCAGAATACATAGGTGCACATTTGTGTCTTGCTAGTCACCATATCTGGACTTCTGCAGCTGTGAGCTAGGCTGTGCTGGTTAGGTGTGTGTGTGTTTATGTGTGTGTGTGTCTGTTTCAGTTTGACACAAACTAGAATCATACAGGAATATGGAACTTCCACTGAGAAAATGCCATCAGAATGCCCAGTGGGGCCATTTTCTTGGTTAATGATTGACATTGGGAAGGCCCAGCCTTCTGTAGATGGTGCTACTCCTGGGCAGTTGGTTCTCGGTTACATAAGAAAACAAACCCAGTGAGCCATAGAGAGCAAGCCAATGAGCTACACTCTTTCTGTGGCCTCTGCTTCAGTTCCTGCCTCCAGGTTCCTGTCATGAGTTACCACCCTGGCATCCCCTGGCTGATGGTCTATAAATAACTTATAAGCCAAAAAAAAAAAAAAAGCCAACAACAACAAAAAACCCTTTCCTCTGCAAATTGCTTTGGTCATGTTGTTTAGCACAGCAACAAGAACTTGACTAGGACATGGTAGAGTGTACTGACTTCATAGGGAATCTGAGGATGAAATGAGTTGTTTTATGGCAAGTGTTGATCACAAAATAGTAGTATGGAAATGAGTTTGAGAGAATGGGGATCTAGGGAGCGGGAAGACCTGGTAAGTTGAGGATCAGACCATAGTCTACCACTTAGGAGCTCTGTGGCCCAGGATGCACGGTTTAGCCCCTCAGAGTTTGAGTTTCTCATTGGTCAGATGGAGACTATTAGTAGTTGTAAGAATTAAAGGAGACAAGGATACAAACTATGGAACATAGTGTTTGTCCTCCATGATGTGAGGACACTATGCTACTATGGTGAAGCACTGCTTTTTTGGGGGGCTGGGCTAGCAAAAAAAAAAAGTATGTAGGGTGGGTATGGAGAGGAAGTGAGACTCCGTGAAGGGTGGAGGAGGATGGAGTGTGAACCAGTAGACAGAAGAACTAAAAGACAGTCAACAAAGCCGTCTACTAAGAAATCTCGGTTGTTATAAGAACCCCTAGGCTTCAAAGGCCAGGAAGAAAATCTTTCAATTATCTGGAGAAGAAGGATAGAGAAATAGCCAGTAACCAAAAGAATATGATGGTTCTTATTTTGTTAACTCTGATGAGAGTTCCTAGAATGTAGACATATGAGAGTGGAAGGGGGAAAGAGAATGTTAGCTCAAGACCCTCATCCTTGGTACCCCAGCTGTGATGAGCATCCTTTGTTGAGCTGAGCATTGAAGTCCATCATCTTCCTTTAGAAACCAAGGGTCTGGATCATTCCAGTGTGGGTGGGACTATCTCAAGTGTGAACCCTCAGGTTTCACAGCCAAGTTGGTGTCAGCAAGAAGGCACTGCAGGGTGGAGCTTCCTTGCTAAGTGTGAAAACTGGGCTGGCCATTACCACAGAGCTGTGGTGGTTAAAAGGACAACACTCAATTACCAATACCATGGGAGGTGGGCTTTGGGCCAGTTCTCCAAGTATTTTTCTGTCTTTTAGAAGATAGGGTATATGTGCACATACACTGGTTACGCCTAGACTTAGCAAGTGGGTCTTTGCTTTTTCTGCCTCTTCCCACTGGGCCTTTGGTTAGAAAAGGGAACCATTCTGTGATAAGAAAGCTGGAAGCTGGCCAGGTTCCCTCTTATGTAGAGGCCTCCAGGAGGTGTCTGTAGCAACTTTGAAACTGGTACATTCTTTCCCTCAACTTAATTCTTGAGATGAACCCTCTGAACAAATGCATCTCTCCTTCTTAGGGCTAGGAAAACCACTGCCTAGAGGTGCAGCCACGGGCTTCTGACCTCATAAGGAGGTACCTCATAAGGTACCCATCCCATCCATGGTACCTCCCTCGTCCTATTTCCCTCACGACATTTCTGCACCAAGTCACTTGGCTATTACAGTTGAAGCCTGTGGCAGTTCCAAGGCTCTCAATCATTTTTCCCTGTTGCTGGGGGTCCAGGCTTCTTTAAGACCATAAATAATACATAAATTAGTATGTTGAGCTGATTCCCACACTTTTTTCCACGGGCTTTCGGTTCTTCCTGAGATCAATACAGCTTAAAAGAAAAGGAAAAGCCAGCTCAGCTGGTGTGCGGATCCCAGCCTGGCTGGGGGGCTGAGCACAGCCCACCTTCCTGGGGTCTGAGCCGTGCCTGACGGCTCAGCTTGCTTGTCCCTAATGAGCTGGGATGTGGAGGGATGTGGTTGTGCATTCGAAATCCAGCAAGCACCGAGCAAGTGAGTCTGGATCCACACCATTGATGAAACACTGTTAGAAAGACATTTCTTTCAGACCTGTGCAAGCAAGGATGGGAGGTGTGTGAGAATCCGTTCTGTCCTATGCTGCTTCTGGATGGCAGTCTTGCCAAAGTTTCCCAGCATCAGAGATGAAGCCACGCAGAGAGAACAAAAGAGAAACAATCCCAAGGACATGGACTGAACATATCAGAACAAGCTGCAAGAGAATCTCCATCCTTGGCTCAACTCAGTATCCCACAGCCACTGTTAAGCACTCAGCTTTGGACCCAGGGCTTGCTGGTTCAATAGGGTGAAGGGACCCTCTGTAGCCCTGTGTAGACACTTCAAGGCCCCTTTATGTGTATTCAGGATTTTTGCAAGTTCCTTTGCACACTTGTGCATGGATCCTCGAGCGCTTATACATAACTTGTTCATACTTCTAGCCATTCATTTATCATCTTCCCTTCCCTTCCCTTCCCTTCCCTTCCCTTCCCTTCCCTTCCCTTCCCTTCCCTTCCCTTCCCTTCCTTTCCTTCTCTTCCCTTTCTCTCTCTCTCTCTCTCTCTCTCTCTGCATGTCTGTCACTATTCTTTTATTTTTTGAATGTGAAACTGCAGCCTTTGACAGTATATGTAGATAAAAGATCTCACGGGGATAAGAGCTAGAGAAAACTTTAACGAGGAGAGCTTAGACCATTTTCAAAGCCCCTTTGCAGTGCACAGAGTGGCTCAGAGCTGGTGGAGCGTGAGGTGACACACCATGTCACTGGGCTGCACTGCACACTCAGGCCTCGCTCTGATGAGCTGGGCAATTGGGGGACTGTTTGAACAGACCAAAGAAAAATATCAAAAGGCAAATTGGAGTCAGGGAGAAAATGAATAGCCCATGATCTCCAAGGGAGATTACAGACGTAATGACAAAGTAGTGAGGTTTTTAAAGGGGCTGTTATTCTAAGAAAGGTAATTTTGTTCAACTTTTTTTTTTTTTTTTTTGTGGAAAAAAGGATGAAGAGATCAGCACCAGCTAAATCATTGCTGTCAGATAAAAGATAAATCTTTCATTAGGAAACATTTCTTTGCATGCCCTTTTGACATTGAAGAATATATTTGATATAAGGATATGGGGCTTTATCAAAACTATAATATGCTAAAATAAACAAAGCCACAATGTCATGTTTTATTAGAGAACAGCAGCCATAAAAAATATGGAAAAGAACTTTTGAGATTTATAGCGTGTCTATGTATAGGAGCTTTGCTCTATTTAATAAAATTTTAAGAGCCACACTTTGCTGACAGTTTACAAAGTCAGCAAACTTAGCTGGCAAAACAAAAGGAGCTGCCTGGACCCCATGCTAGTCAGGCACCCCAGTGGCCGAAACACCCACAGGAGCAGCCTAAAGGGAGGAAGCTGTGTTTCCACTAAGGGTTTCCAACCATGTTATTGGCTGTGTGATTTTGGGCAGGAGTATGTGGCAAAGGTTCCTAATGGAAGTCAGTGTGCAGATGTGGCACATCTGTGCTAGGTCACCTTCTTTCACTCTTTCTTCCTTCCTTTTCCTTAGCCTATGGGATAGTGTTGCCCCCTTAGCCTATGAGATGCCTCCCTGCACCCACTTACTTCTCTCTGGAAACTCCCTCAGAGGTATGCATTATTGAAGCATCTGTGTGCTTCTAAATCCAACCAAGTTTATGAAATGATCTATCAATATTGTCCCCTAAGAATCTGGTATGATTTTCATATACATATTCCAAACTTGCAGAGTTTAGATCTCTTCTAACATTGTGCCATTGCCCATACAGGCTCTTCCCTCCATTTTCCCACACCACCTAGACACTTAGAGATTCCAGCTGCTTCTCATGCTGAGTCAGGGGACATGGATAAGAGGAATCCTTACTATGAAGAGATTCACAGGGAGGCCACTTGCTGTGTGTCCTTCTGGGACTTGATGTTTCTGTTACCTTCCTTCTCTCTGCCATCACAGCCCTAGGCTTTACCTTTTGTGACTCCAAGACCACTTCTTAGCAGTGCTGCTATGGACCTTTGGGACCAAGCCTTTAACTCATCATCCTTTGGAGGATACATCCAAACCATGGCTTCCTAGCAATAAGGCTTGGAAGAGCCCTACGGTGAACTCTGCAGACAGATTTTATTAATGGAATATGTAATGTGCTCACAGTTCATGACCTGGTGGACCATACATGTTTCAGTGTCACATTTCTGGAATGGGGACCTCTCTTATGCCAGCCTAATCTGATACTGGCCAGTACCTAAGAGGCTGTTATTGAAAGCCTCATATGATGTAGAACACTAAGTCATTAAGGAGATAGGCTGTGTTCCAAATTATTTGTATCTAGAAAGTAGAAACATCACATGATTATATTATTTGCTCTTCTGGCTTGAGTCATGGAAACACTGACAATAAATCCAATCATCCAGGAGACAGTCCTGCAGAAAAAGAGGATCTTTTCCTAAGTCAAAACTTTTAGTATATTTCATCAGAGTGGCTGTTCTAACAGCCACCCGATGGCTTTCTTTCTGTGCTTAAGAGTTCATGATTTTTTGGCAGAGCTTTCTCATATAACCAAGTAGTCACAAGTTGTTTTCACTTAGGAAACTTTATTAAAGTAAGCCAATTTGCATGTGGTACTTGATCCGGCATACAAGACTGGACTGCTTTCTCTTCTTCTGAAGTCTCCTTGTTAGCACAGATCCAAGGCAATGAACACTCCTGCAGCTGAAGGGGGTTAACTCTCCCTCAGCCCCCACCGAGGGAATTATGCTCAAAGTGGTGTATGAGGGCTGCTTTGAGTATACTTGCCAGGTGCTTATATACACCTTCAGTAGGTGCTTGGAGTTAGCCAGTGCCCTCCCAGTACATATCCCTAGCTAGGGGTTTTAGAAATACCAAATTTAGAAGCATGGTGTTCTCTGGTTCTTCTTGTTTTGGAGAGAGCACAGCCCCAAGTAGAGAACCCTAGGAGACCTCATTGGGCTTGGGCTGGACTTGGGTCTCTGGAGGAAGGCTGTGTTAAGAGAAGGAAGGATTGGTAACTAACTACTCATGAGGACACTACAACCCTACCTTGTGCCAAAGTGAGCCATGGGATGAACTTCAGTCTTCCCCTTACTCCCTTTTTATGTGTGTCTTCTTCAGTTCCTTTCTCTAAAATCCAGGAGATAGAATTAGGAGGCTGAAGACCAGGGTGAAGTTAGAGGAAGGAGATCCAAATGAGAACTTTCCCAAGGTACTTGCTGGGAAGCACATTGGTGTGTGAGAGTGAAGAGGGAAAGGAAGCAGAGACAGAGGAACCTAGAGGCAGTTTGAAGATCTCTCCTCTATTCCTGGCTAAATCAAATTGTCACCCAGGATATTGATTTCCTCCCCAGAACAGAGGAGTTGGGGGGAAATGCCTTTTTTATTACAGAACTATGTCATTTTGCACAGGGGAAAGGCTCAGAAAAATGTCAAAACCAACCATGTCATGGATGGCACAAAACTAACTGGAATCCCAAGCGGCAAAAAGATCCACATTGCAGTGCCCAGATGGGTTGTGTTAGCAGTGGGAACAGGGAGTGTGGACTGCTTAACAATGACTTGGTGTCTTGCTGAGCCAAGGGAACTTACTTCCTCAGGAATCTGACGTGGTCACAAGTCCAACAGGCAAGGATACCATTAAGAACTGATTTCTAGAGCTGAGATGACAAGACAATCACTTTTCCTATAATCAGGGTGGGGTTATAGAAGCGCTCAAGTGAGAATCTTCCCCAAAGCACTTTCTGAGAAGCACTTTGGGGTCTGAAAGAGTGAAGGGAAGAAGAGAATAGAGACAGAGAAAGCCAGAGATGGGGTTGAGAACATCTTCACAAGCACAGGTTGGTTTTGTTCCACAGTGAGTAGGCCGTTCCCAATCTGTACATCCCTGGGAAAGATAGATGTCAGAAGTTTCCACGAACAAACCTCAGAGTCTGAAGACCCAGAAATCCTAAGTGAAGTGTTGAGTTCTTTGTCAGACCCTTGAATAAAAGCTGTTTTTGGGTCTTAGAGGTGAAGGGGAGGATGAGGGCTGGGGATGACACGGGCATCTCCCTGAACCAATGAGCCATGAGTCAGGAGTCCACTTACCCTTCCTCACAGGCATTCCTTACATTATAGCCCAGAAGGATGCTTGGCAGCTTCGGTTTAATCTTTCCATCGGCAGGAAGCTTACAGATAGGCCTTCAAATGATGAACCTGAAATATATCCCAATAGGATTTAGTCAGACATAAAACTGAACTTGTGGAATTTGCTGGAAAATGGGTGCAACAGGAGATAAACTTCGTACATGAAATAAATCATATTCTCTCTCTCTGTCTCTCTCTCTCTCTCTCTCTCTCTCTCTCTCTCTCTCTCTAGTGCTCTAGGTTGTGTGTTTGTGAATATGTGATGTGAAGGCAGAAGGCAGACTAAGAGTGAGCCCCGAGTATTAGAAATTGCTTCCTCAGTCACAGATTGTTTTCTAGTTCTGAAGAATTACATTACTGTATATAATACATTATTGTATATTATATCTTATCATTCAAATATCCAAAGAGAACAGTGATTCAGCTTCTTCCTTCACTCTTGCTCTGGCACATTTCTTTTTCCTGTCTAGGCTCCATAGCCTTAAGTCATTTGGTTGACCACCAAACACAGCTTAAGACTCCACCCTGCTTGGCTAGATGGTTTCTGGTTGTCAGTAAGAGCTTGCCTCTCTTTGTGCAGATGACAGCAGCATAGGGTGCTCGTGTACATGCTGCTGAATTTTCTGATCTTTTGGAATTATCTTTCATATAGTTTAGCTGCCGTGTGCCTAGCTACAGCTGATGGCTACCTCATGAATAGGGCTTCGCCTGGGTGAGAAGATTCTGGCCTGGGCAGGCAACTTATTCCCAAGAAATATATAAAAACCAGGTTGGAAAAGCCTTGTCTGTCTTCTTTGGGGATCAGCCTTCAACCTATCTTGCAGGATGGTTCATTTTTTCCTTTTGTCCTAAGTTATAACCCTTTGGGCCCCAGGGTCACAGCACATAATTACCTTGTGTCCCAAAGAAAAGTAGATAAATGTACACTTTTGTCTATCCACAACTCATCTGTCTATTTGTCCAGCCACCTACCCCTCTCTCCATCCACATATGTAATCTTCTTAGGAAAGTTGAGAGAGGCAAGGGAAAGCAGCAAGCTCAGCTCAACACATTCCTTGATAACTATTGTTTTTATCTTTTATTTAATTAAAGCAAATTTATTTACTTTATACAGTACTAAAAGGGCAAGAGATTTTTGCATCTATCACAAAGGGGATGTGGATTTTCGAAAATGCCAAAAGGTTCCAGATTAGGGCTTACATGGAAGATTAGAACTGCCCTCGCATTTCCTGATCTCTGCTGCTTCTGAGATGGATGGAGCTATTTTCCTCTTGCTGTTCATGACTTACAGTTCACTGCTTCTGAAGAATAAGCTTTTTCTCTGCCTTCTCTATAGATGAGTTTCTGAGACCTATACCCCCTCCCTGGTCTATAGCTCACTGAGGGCTGGGGTTCAGTGAGAAAAGTGAGCTTAGCCTCACTTCGTTGTTGAACTCTGCTGTCTTCTGACTGCTCTTATCTACTTGCTGTTTGAATGAAAATAGTACCCATAGGCTCATAGGGGGCGGCACTATTAGGAGTTGTAGCCTTGTTGGAGGATGTGGTCATTGAGGGTAGGCTTTGAGGTCTCAGATGCTCAAGCCACTCCCAGTGTGGCATTCTCTTCCTGCTGCTTGCTGAACCAGATGTAGAACTCTCAGCTCTTTCTCCAGCACTGTGTCTGCCTACATACCACCATGTTTTTCACCATTATGATAATAGACTAAACTTCTGAACTGTAAGCCAGCCCCACCTAGTTAAATGTTTTCCTTTAGAAGAGTTGCCATGGTCATGGTATATTTTCACAGCTATGAAACCCTAAGAAACTACTTGAGATGGGCTCAAGTTCTGCTCCCAAGCCTACAAATGCCTAAGGCCTTTGGACCACCCTCAACCCTTCAGGAAAAACAAGTCTAGGTGAACAGAGGCAGATATTTCACCCCACTGTGTGCCATGGTGCTGATGTCCCAGAGGATGGCAAGCAGTCAGTAGTGATGACACTTATGATAGGTAGGAAACCTAGGGATGGTGAGCAGAAGCCCTTACAGCCCTGCAGCCTCCTGTCTCATGCAGATGCTGGATATATGCAGTTCTGCCTGAGTGTTCTCACCCATCCTAAGTTTGCTGTGTTTTCTCAGGTCAAGTTGCCTGTGAGATTTATCTCACTTTAGAGAAATGTTCTTCTTTTAGCTTTGATTGCTCATGCTACACACCCGACATTTGGAAGTATGATTTACTGGTGGCCAGGAAAACAGAGTCCAGTACAGCCTCACTGAAATCTAGGTACATAGTAGGTACTCAGGAAATACTTGCTGAACTTATAGCAGGAATAGTATTCCCCAAGTAGCCTTATGGAATTCTGGGAGTTACTTTCGTGGACGGAAGCCATGCCTCTATGCCAGCAGTTCTCAACCTGTGGGTTGCAAGCCCTTTGCGGTTGAATAGCCCTTTCACAGGGGTTGCATAAGATCATTGGGAAACATATATATTTACATTACGATTCATGACAGCAGCAAAATTAGTTATGAGGTAGTAATGAAAATAATTTTATGGTTGGGGGTCGCCATACCATGAGAGACTGTATTAAAGGGTCTGCATTAGGAAGGTTGAGAACCACTGCTGTAGATGAAGAGTGATGAGATTTTGTTGTTTGTTTGTTTGGCTTTTACAGTCTACCTGGGGACTGCAGAGAAGGTGGAAAATGCTGTGTAGATAAATAAGTCTAAAGGTTGAGGAGGAGAACATCGCATGCTTAGTATATCCATGTGGGTTGGTGCCTTTCCCTCACTACTGGGTGGGGTGGGTGTTGGGCTGTAGGGAAGCAAAGAGACACTGCTCCAGGGGTGGGAAAGCACAGTTTGTGATGTGGGAAAGCTGGAGCTGGTTCGAGGGTTCTTGGGTCTGAGAGAAGGCCTGGATGGTGGGGTTCTCTGACTCTTGAACATCCAGACACAGCTGGGAGTTGAGGAAGAACCAAAAACAGAGTTGGGGTCCTGTGGGCCAGGGGAAAGGGGAGCTCTGGCTTGTCTCAGTGGTCATTGTCCTTAGCTTGGCAGAGATGGGCTGGAAGCACAGAGATGCCTTCTACACTCTGTAGGTGAAGACCTTCTGCATGTTCCCTATGATGGTAGTAGATGAAAGAAACAGTCTATGGTTCTAAACTATCTATTGATTGTTCACAGCAGAAAATGGATGCACACCTAACCATACACATCTCAGGGTGGATTTGAGATTTAAATACCTCTTATAGGGAGGAATGTCTGGGAAGGGAAGCTTATTGGCTAAGCCCTCAGGGCTTGTAGGTACCTCATTAGTATGGAGAACTTTGTTCTGGGCCTATGTGACCATAGGTCACAGTTTCCTTACGTGGGGAGTGTGGGAAGTGTTCTAGGCCAGGAGTCTGGGAGTCGCCTAAACCTCAGGTATGTGCCCACCGAGTCTCCAGGTCTCAACCTGCTCTCTCTTACCAAACTTCCTGGCATGAATTTACTCTTCCACATATCCACAGATGGCAGATAGCAGAGGGACATTTATGTTTGACTAGTTTAGGAAGCAGGACTCAAGAGAAGGGATGGACTGCCCTAGATTCCATAAGGGAGAGGGGCCAGTCACATGAATTATAGGGTCCAGTTAAAATGAAAATGCTGTGTGTTCCATGTTTAAAATTCTTTTACAGTATACTATTTTATTTATTCTTTGAGAATTTCATGCAATGTTGTTTATTATAGTCACACCCCACTCCCTCCATCAACTCCTTCTAGACTCACTCCTGGTCCTCATCCCCTCTCCAACTCTACAGAGCCTAGGGAGATGGCTTAATGGATAAGTTGTTTGCCATCAAGTGTACAGGCCAGAATTTAGATTCCCAGCACCACATAAAGCAGGGTAGGTGTGGCAGCCCACCTATAACCCCAGCATTGGGTGGAGGGGGAGGTCAGTCAGAGATGGAGACTCTCAGGGAAAGTTGGCTAGCCAAATTAGTGAAGTCTGTCTGGGCTCAGCGAGAAACCCTGTCTCAGTAAATGAGGTGGAGAGCAATGGAGAGAGACAGCTGGAATTAAGTCTCTACACCTATATGTGGGCGTCTCTACACCTATATATGGGCACACACACATACAAACACATATACACACATGCATGTATACCACAGACATACCTGTGCCACTTTTTAAATAAAGGAAAACAAGACTACAGCAGCAGATCATTAACTATGTACTCTTTTAAGTGTAGGTCCTATGGGACTGTGCAGGCCACACATCCATGAAGCTGGTCTCCAGAGAGAGGCCTTGTCTATCTCTATTCTCTATTCAGAGGATGATTTGGAAGGTTGTTCACATCAGCTACTTTCTGATTCAGTTTCTTTTTTTTTTTTTGCCCAAAGCCAATTAGCATCCTGTCTGCTTGCTGCGTATCAGGGCTTTCTGGATTCTGGGACTCCACTGATTTCAGCGGCAGCATTCATTGGGTTTGACTTCCATACCATTTGTTTCCCACAGGCTCTGAGCTCAGCCTAGCTAACAGCCCCTTCTTAATTGGTCCTCTGCTTAAACCACATCTCCCCCTCTGCTTCGAAGGAGCTGGGCCAATCATACAGAAACCTAGAAGACTTGCTTTCTTCACATCTCAAACACTCAGCTAGGGTAGTTTCTCAGTCAGCTAGCTACCTGCTTCTTCCTCCAGTTTCTCCCTGTCCTCCCTCAATCTTCAGGGCCCACAGCCCCTAACAAGAGGCCAGCATGTTGCTTTCCCCTCTCCAACAAAGAGGAGGAATATTTACGGGCATACAAATACAGAGACAGTTTCAAATGATCCCATTGAGTCCACCCTTCACCTGTGCAAGAGTATAAGGATGGTAGAGGTCCAGGTGAGTTCACTGTTTGTAGAAGGTGCCTTATTCCATGCTGGGTCCGAGACCCTCTGGGAATGTGCATGGCATTGGAAAGGCACATCTGGCTGGCACTGCAGAAGTCACGAAAAATCAAACTATTCTCTCCTCAATTTTAAAAGCAAGGCTCCTATGCTCACTTTACTGTGCCTAACATGCATGTTGCACATGCCATGATAGGTAATGTCACCCAGGAGTCTTTGCTTGGAAGATTATTGGTGTCTCTTAGGCTCAGAAGCCTGGACACTTCATTAGGTCCACCTTCTTGCCCCCGATCTTCTGTTTCCTGGCTTCCTTAGAGTCTCCTGAAGTCTTATGTTTGCCGGCTCAGTCTGGTTCAAGCCCGTCTCATTTTCCTTGAGCTGGGGATCCAGTGAGTGGCTTTGCGCAGCATAGAATCTTGCTCGACTCACCTCCTTTCCCACTGGCTCCTGATGAAGAATAAATTGAGAGAGACCTGATGAGGAAGTTCCGCTGAGTCTTCCCAGTTGGGGACAAGGGGGTTGCTTTGGCAAATCTCATTTTGAAGCTGTCACTACTACCTCCAGAATATTTAACAGGACAGATTTTTACATAAACAACATGGAGAACTGATTGTATGTGCCGACTGGGCCAGAGGGATTTCCCCTTTGGAATCACAATTTAAAGATGAGATTCTGAGAACACTGCTGTTAACTGGAGCTTCCACTTGGAAGCTCCTATTCTCTGGAGTCCCTCTGTGTGAGCTGTTTAGAGCCTCATGCTGCTTACTCATCTCTGGGCCTGTATTTAGCATCAGCAGAATAGGGGGGAAACCCTGTTCTTTTAATGTTTATTTGACTATATAGAGGCAGATAGTTCACTTGCCGAAGAGAATAAAATCCAAGATCTCAAAAGCATCTCTTGCGCTTTGTGTTTGAGTGTTGAGGGTGAGCATGCGTGCATATTTGGGTATTTATATGTATATGCAGTGTGTGCAGTCAACAGTCCAGGTGAGTTAGAGATGTGAACGTCAAGCTAAAAATAAAAATGAGGGCATTTCCTAAAGAATCTTTCTTCCTTTCTTCTCAAAGGCACCGTCTTTCAGCTGAATCACACCTTCTCATTATCCCAGTGCAGAGTAAGTACAGGATCATGCATGCCGTAACACCGTGAGGGTTACCATTCAATATATAATTGTAGCTGAAAGACAAAAAGGATGATCTGATTTCAGGAGCAGGAAGAAGAGACAAACAAGCTGAAATGTGATATCACAGCTTACTGGTAATGTTTGACTGGAGAAAAAAATCTAAGCTATGGGACTTGGTGCTCACACAGTGCCTCAGAACACAGACAGATCTCCTCAGGCCATAAGAAAAACTCTCTGGAATGTGCGCCGGTAGAAGGAGGGTGAAGACAAGGTTGTATAAGACTTGCCTGTGATTGTAGCCAGCCGAGACCCCAGATGAAAAACCTGTGCATAGCTGGAAGAGCAAATGGCTCACATTTTTCAGAGATTGTGCAGGATTTTGAAATTGAGCCCAGCAGGGTGAATAGACCTGTCTGTGCTCCAAGTGAGGTGGTGGGCTGGTGGGCTTAGAGCTGGGAACATTTATATTTCAAGCTCGGGGGCTCTGTGCCTGTCTAGCTGCAGAGGGCTTGCAGGATTGGCCATTTCTGTTAGCCTTACTGCAGGCAGGGTGGAAGCAGCTTTTGCCTTTGGTCAGGGAAGGCAAGGGAGTGAGGTGCTTAGCAGTTGTGTTGGACAGAAGACAAGGGGACCTTAGGCAAGGAGATTTTTGTCTGTATTCTATTCCACACTAAGTTGTGGGGTGGTTTAAATTGTCCAAGGTAAAGGTCAGACTCTCAGAAAGCCTTTGGAATTTCTAATTCCATTAGAATGTACTCATTTCTAAAATGATAGAGATTTTTGAGATGTCTTATTTCCAGTAAAACAGTGAAGTGACAATTGCTTGTAATCAAAATGAGGCTTGAAAATCCTTTACCTCATTGTCTTTTCAGACAGGGACAATGCCTGGTGTACTAGAGTCTCCCTACCTAACACCATGGATGGCTCTCTGTAGTAAGGTGAATGCTTGCAGTAGGGATGCTGAACTCCTAAAAACCAAAACACATCATTTTCTGTCTGGTTTCTAAAATACAGGTACATCCCACTTAACATCAGTAATCTCCCCAAAATCAGATGTTCTGCGTGATAGTGGTTACTGGAGCCCAGTTCTTATTACTATAAGTGGGAAGAATTGCAATGTGTTACACATTGACAACCCCCCAATCCCTAAGCAATTTCTGACAACACAGCTGAAACATAGTAAAAATGCCTACATGTGACTGAAAGAACAGGATATTAGAATGCAAAGTGCCTAAAACATCTCTTGTGATCCCCCCAGCTTTTAATGTGGTTGGCAAATGATCCCCCCATGTCTCGAAATCCCCCCTTCTCCAGTGTTATGTTTTTTTTTTTTCTCGTAGGCTTTCCTCTTTTCTGAAAGCTTTTCTTCAATATTTTTTTTTTTTTTACATGTGCAATACTAAATAAAAATCAGGGCAATTTACTCACAACCCTGAACATCTGTTTAGAGCAGGTACCCAGCAGGTAGAGAAAGGCTCACCCAGAGTCTAAAATCCTACCAAGTGAATTTGGAAAGCAACTTATGGCTTTCCCACCCATACTGTTTGTTAAAAAAATCATGCAATGAGGGGTTGGGAAGATGGCTTATTTAGGAAAGTGCTTGGCATGCAAGCATGAAGGCCTAAGTGCAGATTCCCAGTGCCTATGTAAAAAGTTGAGCATAGAAACCTGAGACTATAATCCTAGTTTTGGGTAGGTAGAGTCTGGTGGGTTCCTGGAGCTTACTCACTGGCCAGTCAGTCTAAAAGGGCGATAAACTCCACATTTAATGAGGTGTCTGGTCTTAGAAAATGAGGTGAAGAGTAACTGAGAAAGACATCTAATGCTGACCTCTGGCTTCCACACATAGGTAACACAGGTGCATACGTGTATGCACACACTTGAACACACACACACACACACACACACACACACACACACACACACAATTGGTACTGGGAGTATAGTGTTATGATGGACCTGACCATGTTAGATAGTTTGTTTATCTTAATTGTGAAAGTGTTTGGGACTTTGAACTGGAAAAGCCATTCAGTGCTCAGAGCTAATGGGCTATTCTGTGGAAGCTTAGAAGATAGGAATGTTTAGAGAAATGTAGACAGGAGGTCTGGCTTGTGAAGTTTCAGAAGGAAACAAAGACTATCAGAGTAGTTTGTTGGTATTTTAGGTTAAAAATATCTGTGGTTGTTGGTCAGCTGGGACTGAAGAATCAGCAGCAATTAATAATAAATTGACATTATTGAAGAGACATTATCAATAGGACTGTGTTTTCTCAAGGTCAGTATACAGAAGCTGTGGTCTAGGGGTGGGGTGGGGGGCAAGCTGGTAGCCGAACTTGGCAATGTGTAAGAGTTTCTCACATGCTGTTAGTTTTGAAGACATGAGAGATACAAGATTGGAGAGTAATGGGGGGAGGCTGAAACGTGGCAGGGTCAGAGTCTCTGAAGAGATGCCAGGGAAGAGTAATGGTAAAGATGCAGACAGAAATTAAGTGAGAACACCACAGGATTTTGGAGATACCAGAACCATGGGATGCCTGCCAAGGACAGCAACAGGTGTGCAATGGAGTTGGCTTAAGCCTATGAGACAAGCTATGCATGCCGTGGATGATAGAGCCAGAAAGGTCAGGATGCTCAGTCCTTCGGGAACCCAGAAGACCATGGATGAGTCCGAGTCAGAATGCTCAGTCCTTCTGGGACCCAGAAGACCACGGCTGAGCCTGAGAGTCAGGATGCTCAGTCCTTCTGGGACCCAGAAGACCACGGCTGAGCCCAAGAGTCAGGATGCTCAGTCGTTCGGGAACCCAGAAGACCACAGTTGAGCCTGAGAGTCAGGATGCTCAGTCGTTCGGGAACCCAGAAGTCCACGGCTGAGCCCGAGAGTCAGGATGCTCAGTCCTTCTGGGACCCAGAAGACCACGGCTGAGCCCAAGAGTCAGGATGCTCAGTCGTTCGGGAACCCAGAAGACCACGGTTGAACTCAAGATGCCTGACACTGAGACCTGCAGACCACTGATTTATATTACTGGATTTTGGTTTTGCTTTTGATCTGATTGTTTATGTGCTCGGATTCTTCCCTCTGGAGATAAGAAGTATTTAATTTGATTTTGATTTTACAAGAGTCCACAGATGAGAGACTTTAAAAATCTTTATAGAAACTGATTTTTTAAAGTGTTACAATTGTTAAAGACTTTAGGACATTTAATGTTATGCTGTATTTTATGATATTAACATGAAATCTTAGGGACCATCAGAAAAAAAAAAAAAGAAATGGTTATGATTTCACAGTGATATCTAGTTGTGTGTCTAATTGACAAGAGATGGTAGTTTTAATATTGTTACCTAAGGAGAGGAAACTGCAATTGGAGAACTGCCTTGCTCAGATTGGCTTGTAGCCATGTGTATGAGAGATTGTCTTGATTGATGATAATTGGATGAGGGACCTGCCCACTGTGTGTGGAACTATCTCTTGGTAGACATGTGCAGGATGTCTAAGAAAGGAAACTGGGATGAGCCAGTCCCCAAGGATGTGAGAGTGTGAGAGCTGGCCTGGCCCCTCATAGGTTGTAGCACTTGGGAGAGTGGGCAGGCCCTGCACCTTGATGGGGCAGTAGAGTGGAGCTGGCTCTGGAGGTATGAGTGCAGGTGAGCTGGCCCCAGGAGCAGGAAAACTGACCCTGCTTCCTGCTGATGGTGGTATTGGGTGATGGTGGCTGGAGTAGTGCTCGAGAGCTCACCCTGGTGGTGTGGATAAGTGAAAGCCAGCATGCCAATCAGCACAGCTATCACCCAGGCCTAGATCCAGTGCTTTGAATTGGCTCACCACAAAATCTATATCATCTGTGGTTGGAATATGTGAAAGGGCCAGTCCTGCTGTTCCAAAGCTGCAGAATCTCAGTGACACAGGGCAACAACAGGATAACCAAGAAGAGTCCCGCTGAGGATCTGATATTGACGTCATAGAAGCCAGAGATCTTGAATCAGATCAATGACTCACTGCAATGAACACTTGCAAGAGATGTGTGGACAGAGGGATAGACTGTGGGATACATTGTGACACACTACAGCCTCCATGATGGACTGATTTCTATGCTTCATTATTTACTTACTTATTTGTTTGTTTGTTGTTTGTGTGCATTTTATTTTGCTGGGAGGTTACAAAGGTGAAGGCCAGACATGAGGGGATGGGAAGATGAATGGGATTGGGGTGCATGATGGGAAACTCACAAAGAATTAATAAAACATGAAAAAAAAGAGAAGGAAAAATATATTAAAAAAAAAAAAAAAAGGAAGGTGACTGGGGACGAGCCAGTGAGGAGCCAGTAAGCATCCTGCATGGTCTGCTTTAGCTCCTGCTTGAGTTCCTGACTTGACATCACTGAGTGATGGACTGTGACTCAGAAGTGTAAGCTGAAACCCTTTCCTTCCCTAAGTTACTTTGGATCAGATATTTTATCGCAGAACAGAAAACAAACTTTAATAGACACACATGTGTGTGTGTGTAAATCATGCATTGATTTTGGGGTCTGTAAATGTAATTTATTTTTTCTGAAACTCATAAACAACCTGAAAAATACATCAGTATAGCCAGTACCTTTCTTTCTCTATCCTGATTCTTTCCATTCCTTTCCTTCCCCTCCTCTCTCTCTTCCTGCTTTTAAAATAAAAGAGTTCATGAAATTTGGGGGTGACCTGTGTGGAGTGGTCAGACTCTGTTGCCATAATGTAGAGATTACTTTGAATTGAAGGCATTTGAGAATCTTCGGATGTTGGGGGGGTTTCTTTGTTAGATTCTCATATCTTCCTAAAAGTAGAGCCTTCCAGAAGAATTACCCTGCTTAAGTTTCTTTTAAGAGAGAATTCTGGACCAGGGGAAGAACAACAACTTTCACCAGAGAGGAGAAGTTCGTGATATATTCACAAACAGAGCTCACTAAAACACTACATTGAGAGGAATCAATTGCTGTGATTATGGGAACCATGAAGTCCCGTGATCTGGAAGATGGGCTGCTAAGGAAGCTGCTGATATAGTTCCCATGTGTCTCTCCACCGTCTGGGGACCAGGAGAATGGTGGTATCCGTTCTAGTCGAAACTTGATGGCCTGAGAACTTGTGTGCTGATGGTGTAAGTCTAAGTCTGAGGGCAAGAAATAAGCGTTCAATTCAAGTAGCTGGAGCAGAGAGCCGGTTGTCTACCCCTCTGCTATGTTCCTTTTATATTGTCAGCTTATCACACAGTGTCCTTCTAAGATGGTCAGTAAAGACCAGTTTCCTGTACCCCGCTGAGTTCTTGTCTTGCTCTTTCCAATAATGAAGTGGGCAGACAGCAAAGGGTGTATAAATGAGAAGAACTTAATTAACTTGGGATTAATAATTTTAAAAAGGGAAAAAAATAGGTCACAAGGCGGGGAGTGACAAATGGAACAATGAGATTAGAATTCTCACTAGCAGCAGGATGCTAAGTGAGAGCTGTTAGCGAGTGTTACATCTCTGAGAAGTGTTACAGCTCTTGCAGGTCTCAAAGCAGCAAGTCTGGAAGTCTGGTGTTGCAGAACTCTGAAGCAGTGGGTCTTGAGCCTGGAGATAGCTACAGGAATAAATGCCCTTTTGTAGCTGATTTGTGGGGTCTTGGAGGCTATGGTAGGAATGAGTCCCTCTGTCTGCAGTTGCAGGTCCAGTACTGGAGGAGGGCCTGTGTGAGTTACCTGAGCCTCTGGTGCGTCTTGACAGCACTCTTCCTTCTCAGAGGATTGCTCTGATGAGGATGCCTCCAGAGTGCATCTGCTTACTTAGATAGAACCAGGTGGGCTCTGATTGGTTGAATGTGTGTGCATGCAAATAGGGTATAAAATTGGACCAACCAGAGAAGGGCTGCTAAACCTGAAAGGGAAGAACACCAAGCCTGAAAGTCTCCAATAAGGTCGGTAGGATCTGCTTCTCACCATTGTGGTTACTGTGGGCTGTACCCTATTTCCCTGCCCCATGTCTGTTTTTATTCAACTTCAAGTCCTATTTATTTACTTACCCACCAAGTCTAACTAGTGCTGGCCATTTGTACATGGGGCATGGGGAACTCCCAGGCACCACACTCCTAAGAAGAAGTGATTCTCCTTACTGTAGTAGCCATTGTCAAGAGATCCTCAGCTGGGAGTGGGGCCTTGGGAGCTCCTAAGAAGTCCATGGTGGCATTTTTAACTGGTTTGGTCTTGTGCAGATCTTTCATTGTCCGTTTTGTTCTTGACCGCGGCTTCACTGACAGCTGAGATCTTGGCTATAGACCATCAAACCGTAGTACAGTCCACTACAGTGGCTCCTTGCCCTTGGGCCTTGAGCTCCCAGCTGTTCGAATGCTCCTATCAGGGGGCCTCTCCTACCTCTATTGCTTCTTCATCTAGAAGAGCAATTTGTTTTGGCTCAATCTATCGATTTGCTGTGGTTTGAGTGTCTCCGCCAAAATTCATTCTTAAATGTAATCTTTGTACTGTGCTAAGTCATGAGACCAGGCAGGACTCTTTAACAGGTAATTAGGTTATAAGAACTCTGACTTTAAATTTATTAATTTAAGTGGCAATGATTTATCTTGAGAATTGGTTCACAATAGAGCCAGCTTAGCTCTGTTTCTGTGTGTATTCCTCTTTTTTTTTTTTTTCCCCGAGACAGGGTTTCATTGTATAGCCTTGGCTGTCCTGGAACTCACTCTGTAGACCAGGCTAGCCTCGAACTCAGAAATCTGCCTGCCTCTGTCTCCCAAGTGCTGAGATTAAAGGTCTGCACCACCACTGCCCGGTGTGTGTATTCTCCTTACCGTATGACTCCCTCATGACTCTAGAGACTTCAGAAAGAGAGTTATCAGTTACAAAAAGGACCCTTACTAGATGTAGCTATTTCATCAGGCACTTCCTGGACCTTAAGACCGTGACTGGAATAAGTTGTGTTCCCTTATAAATGGCTCAGTCTCAGGTGCTGTGTTATAGCCTCAGAGACTAGAATAAGGAGCAGTTCAAATATTCATCTCATCTTCAAAGCCACGGCCAGGAATAATGTTCAACCAATTATCTGGCCTCCCATTGACCCACTCAAGCTCATAAATGAACCATTTTATTTAACTTTCATTTGTCTCTTCCGTGTAGTCCTTAGCCATTTTCCACTATTTATTGTCTCTCGAGAGCCTGACCTCTGCCCCTTTTAAGATGCTGTGTAAGCATTAGACTCTAACTGCTTCTTTGGGATACATCTTTTTGTTTGTTTGTTTTTGTGAGTTCTGGGGGATGTGAACAACTGTTGTCTTTTCTTTTTCTAGTTTATTTCCTAAGTTCCCTGCCAGCAAACATAAAGGGGTTGAGAATGCATTCCTTACTGACAACATAAAATGTTCTATGACAAAAGTTGAAATCAGATTTAACTCTGCAGAGTGTGGTACTGGGACCCCATGGCTTTGGGATTGACATGGTGACAGGGAACAAAGAAATGATGGTCACACATACAGTAAAGCTGGGATCAGGTGGACCATGGGCTCTAATGGAGATGTGTGAGGAGAGACCCAGAGGTTCAAACGGGGGGTGGGTTAGCTAGTGGCAGGTGTGAGGTGGGATGTGGGGCAGGGTGTCTCTGTAGGGAAGGACTTGGGGGCTGTAGCTATCCAGGAGGAAGAGTTTCATCTAAAAGTCACCCATCCCTCAGGTTGTACTTAGGCCAGGGGAAGGCTTTGCCATTCAGATGAGTCTGAAACATCATTGGGATCCTTGAAATAGCTGTGTTTATGTCAACAATACATATTCTTCCAGGATTTCACCTGTTCCCCACAGTGTGTGTATTATCTTCAACCTTACAAAATCCTCACATAAACAGGACAGAAGCCCTTCTCTGATGTTTTCATGCATGGTGATTCTGACATGGTCTACTTCTGAGTTCTTTAGGATCTTGAGAACCAACTTAACTGGTCTTAGTCTGGCTAGGTGAGAGATCTCCCTTCATGGGTAGTGGTTCCTGGCTGACCCTCTAACTCACTAGTCTACTGAAAATGCTCCAAAGCCTTTGTTCACTAAGTTAAGACATTATACTATTCATTATAAAAAGTAACTACATAACAAGAACAATACAGTATATGTGTGTAATATGTGTGTACTCACCCATGCAGATTTATGTGGAGGTCAGAGGTCAAGTTCAGGTGTCTTCCTCTATCACATCTCCACTGTTTTTTTTTTAATTGTGTCAATTTTTTTTGTTGTATTATTTTTTCTTTATTTTTTGAGATTATAATGATGAAATCATTTTGCCCTTTCTTCTCCTTCCCTTCAAATTGTCTCATATACCACTCCTTGTTCTCTTTCAAATTCATGGTCTCTTTTCCATTAATTACTGTTACATGTATCTATGTATAAGCATATCATTATATATTCCTAAATATGACCTTCTTAAGTCTGTTACTTGGATGCATATTTTCAGGGCTGGCCATCTTATACTGGCTATTTGTCTACATTGGCACGTGCACATGCACACACATATACTCCATGTCCTCCTACCACACATACATATACACACACTACACCACATACCACACATACAGCCTACCCCCACCAAATACCAAACATACCATACACATACATCACACATATATAGCACATACATACCAC
Source organism: Mastomys coucha (assembly GCF_008632895.1). NCBI lineage: Eukaryota > Metazoa > Chordata > Mammalia > Rodentia > Muridae > Mastomys > Mastomys coucha. Next base: position 63,977,894 of record NW_022196914.1, on the reverse strand, counting down.
ACAAAACACCCCCTACACATACCCCCCCATGCACATATAAATCATATTTCTTTTATTAGGTTTTCTTATCTATACATATATATGATAATGTGTAATTTAAAAATTAGAGGGAATTAAGAGTTTAACAATGTTCTCATATATTGAAATATTAGTTATGTGAAGGTGGTTTCTCTCTCAAAATCTTCTCGTCTTATAGTCAGCCTTTGTGTGATGATTTGAGATGGTAGGTGGCCTCCATCATAAGATGAACTGATGAGTGCACACTGTGACCCAGTGCTAGGTTACATAAAGCTTATGTGAACACGAACACTAAGATACTGTAGCAGTTGATTTGGTAATTGAGAAGTGTTTAGAAAGTGAATAATGAGTGGGTAGCATATAGCACATGGATGCCCTGGGACAGAGAGATGACTCATGCTCTAGGTAGGACAGAGCAGGATCCTGCAAGACCCTACCAGGATCCTAAGAACGGTTGTATCATTTGAAACTTTTGAATTACTTATTTCTTGAACTTTCCATTTAATACGTTGGAGCCATGATTGTCCCTATGGGCAACTGAAATCCCTGAAAGAGAGATTCAGTTATGGATGTGGCGACTGTATCTTCTTATGGATGTTTTGGTCAAAAAAGAGACCCTCAACACTATCATAATATAGCTTTGCTTAAGACAGGCAACTACCAAGAATTCAGCCTTGCTCAGCCCACATTTAGTAAAGCCAAGAACATGCCCAGCACAGTTCTTAGCATGAAGCAGTGCTGCACAAAGGTCACGTATCAAGTGAATAAATGATTGGATTACACTGAGTGCTAGGTAGGTGTTTATTATCAGAGATGGACCAATAACGGCATGGAAGTCTTAGGTTAGTGTTCAGTGGCCCCTGGACTGGCTGCTGCCATCATTTCTATCTCACCTCTGCCTGTGGGAGAGCCTGCCAACTGGGTAAGAGTAGCACCCTCCCTTTTCTCTATGTCCATGTGTGATTCAATTTCTCTTTGCTAGCGTGTCTTGGAAACTACAAGGATGCAGGGTAGATAGTGAGGCATGCTGTTTTGTATAATTTGCCAGGCTGTTTGATATCACAGTATGTTTTTGTCTTTCAAAACTGTTTTGCCTGAATTCACACATAGATAGATGATCAAGTATAGGAACAGAAATGTACTCATTCATTGTGAAGCAAGAGGTGAGCGCGGGGCCTTGGGGGGGGGGTAACAATCTTCTCACGTGAACTAAGATAGACAGGACTCCAGTGAAGTCTTCCAGAACTCAGTTACCAAGAAGTGTTGGGGTGCTTGGAAATGAACCTCTTTATACCTGGTGTTTGTTGATTGAACTTCACACTCAAAAGATGCAGGCCTTCGGGTAGGCAGACCCTCTCCCACAACTGGCTATGCAGGGGGGGAGATAAGCTTGATGCTAGCTAGCCAACTCTGGCTTTCTGAGCAGGCTGGCCTCCCTCGTTAACACTCTGCCCTTGAGTTTTTATCTTTCTTTCTTTTCTTTTCTTTTCTTTCTTTTTTTTTTTTTAATTTGGAAAAAAGATATCACAAGGACATGGGGAACGACAGCATTGATTGTCTTGATAGTTTGTTGATTAAGTCCAGGAGATGCTGGCATCTGCAAACACATCTTATTAGGTGAGATCAGACAAGTAAATTGTCCCTGCCCTCCAGCATGCTGCAATAATTAAGTCTAATACAACAACTAAAAGTTAATCTCAGCAGGTGCAAAGGCGGGCTCCCTTTGTCTGCATGTGAAATCCGCTTCCTCTCATGACTTCAAGGTGTTAGCACTGAGACCTGGAACAGGTCCTTTGAAAAGGAGCCTTTCCTTTCAGGGAAACTGCTCTACATATTATTATTTTAATTTAATTAGATTTTAAAAAGGTTAACCATGACATTTTAATAGCTTGAGCTCACATTAATATTCTGAGAGTAATGTTTAGCCCAGCCACTTTGTGATTCAAAAATGATGTGTGTGTGTATGTGTGTTTCCAGAAAAGGAATTGGCTTTTAGGAAAATTATTGAAAAATAGCTTTCATGTGACTAAGATGGGTATCTTCCTATTTAGAAAGATATTGAAATAAAATACATATAAGACATTGAAAAATGTTAAAACCGTAGCGTGATACAATTGATCTAGGAGGGAGACTGGGCCATGAGTATGGAGGTTAGCCTGAAGGTGGCTGATGAGGGAGACTGGGCCCTGAGTATGGAGGTTAGCCTGAAGGTGGCTAATGTCCTTCAGCAATGAGCAAATTAGTAGGCTATGCTTGTGATGTGCTGTGTGCTGTCAACCTAATGTTTTATTTATTTTCCTGAGACCTGCTATCTTCATTAGGGAGTTTAGAGAGCAAAGCAAAATGATATTTACTGCCCTGGCAAACTAATAAGCTCAGCTCATGTTTCTTCCTTTGCTATTGCAGATGATCTTTCTTTCTTTCTTTTTCTTTCTCTTTTTAAATGGCTATTCAATATGCTAATGAATCCTGGGGGAGCAGGAGCCAGCCATGACTTCCTATTGAGGGAGGCAGCACAGAATCATTCATTCTCCTCTGTGCATGTGGCTGATGTGTGCCAAGGATTGTGATAATGCTAAGGACATGGAAGTGCTAAAGCCCTGAGCCAGTACCACAGTTGGCAGGAGCTGGCATTGTGGATGCAGCTATTGCTCGTTCTATCATGTAGTTGCAGGTACTTCCTCACTCTGAAGAACCTCAGAGATAGCTACAGCCTGTGAGAGCTACAGAAAGAAGGATCTGGGACTCCATTGGTTAGAAAGATCTTGCTGGGGCCGTTTCGGTGAAACATTGCTTGAAACTGGTGGCTCTCTGGTATGGTTTCTAGAATCAACATGACCTGGAACTTGCTAGAGGCATTCCTTCTCAGGCCTTACATGAAACTCCATCAGAAAACTGTTGGAAGGTAGGTGTATGGTGTAAGTAGATCCAGCAGTGTTTTAACCATCCTTCTAGGTGACTCTCTGTGCACAAAGGTCAAGAACCTATTCATTTGTGGCCTCTCAAGAAAGAAGAGGCCATATTAGTTTCCGTTGGTCAGATCTTTGGGACTGATGGAGTTAGAGGGATGGGGAACCAGACTGTGTGGCTGGAAAGGCCAACTTGGAATGATGAAAGGGAAAACATTAATATCTGGGTTAGCTATCTTTATGTGTGAATGTATATCTAGCAATAGTAGATATGGTACCAGGCAACAAGGAACCAACTCAAGCTAGCTTAAACAAAAAGTAAATTTATTAAAGTGATAACCAGATATCTTAACTGCTATCTAAGGGATAGCTTGATGACCAGGGTTCAGCAAGGCATTTTCTGTCTCTTTTTCTAATTTGTATTATTTCCGTAGGCTAGATTCCCAAGGCTACTGGTTTGGAGAGTGTGAGCAGTGTTAAGGTTCTTGGAGTGTATGGAAGAATAGCTTTCAGAAACTTGTCACAGTACATATGTATGTTCAACACTGGTAAAACATACATGTAGATTTTGCTACAGGTATGACTTTGATACATCTGTATTAACTTTTTATTATTTCTAACTTACAGGAAATTGTTCTTTATCATTGCTCTCTTAGTTACTATGATCAAACACCATTACCAAATGACAGTTGGGGAGGAAAGAGTTTATTTCACTCACAGTTCCATATAACAGTTCATCATCAAAAGCAGCGAAGGCAGGAACTCATGTAGACCAGGAACCTGGAGGCAAGAGCTGATGCAGAGGCCATGGAGGAATGCTGGTTACTGGCTTGCTCCTCATGGCTTGCTCAGCCTGTTTTCTTATGAAACCAAAGACTACCTACCTAGAGATGGCACCATCCACAGTGGGCTGAGGCTTCCCTGTCAATCACAAACTTATAAAAATACCTTCTAGGCTTGCCTACAGCCTGATCTTATAGAGGGATTTTCTCAGTTGAGGTTCCTTCCTCTCTGATGACTGTGGTTTGAGCCAAGTTGTTATAAACTTATCAGCATATTGATAGTTGGTTATTATTATTTAGTAGTGCTGGGTATTGAACCGGACAAGTGATCTGCTGTTAAGCCACATACTCAGTCTACAGTTGATTATTAATAAAGTCAAATGTTAAAGATTACCTTTTTTTTTTTTTTTTTTTTTTTTTTTTTTTTTTTTTTTTTTGATTTTCGAGACAGGGTTTCTCTGTGTAGCCTTGGCTGTCCTGGAACTCCCTCTGTAGACCAGACTGGCCTCGAACTCAGAAATCCGCCTGCCTCTGCCTCCCAACTGTTGGGATTAAAGGCATTGCGCCACCACTGCCCGGCAAAGATTATCTTTTTAATATAATCTTTTTACTAGTTCTTTGAGAATTTCACACAATGGAATTTGATCATATCCATTTCCATTCTTGCCACTTTGTACTCTAAGGTTTCCTCCTATCCCACCCTCCACTTTCTGGGTTTTTAAAAAGTAACTCATTGAGTCTAGTTTTAGGCCCCATTTGGGCCCTGGTTTGGACCTTGAGGACAAACCCGAGCCTGGCTCGGGTTTTGAAAACTGTCTCAGTCACTTCTGTACTGCAGTGACTCAGCAATACCTGCTTAAGCCTGCCTTTCCTAGCTACTGCTGATGTAGAATAACTTTGTTGGCTCTGTCAGTCACCCCATACCTTTTGTCACCTTTCCCCTTCCCCTATGTCATCTCACATCAGCAAAAAATATCCCACCTCCTTTCTTAGCCCTTTATAAACAACAACAAAAAAATTGATACAATTAAATGAGTTCCTGCTTTGACAGAATCCCAGGTCTGGTTATTCTCTGGATGGCAAGAGATCCAAGCTGTGACACTCACCATCCCGCTCAGCCCTGAGAGACTTGGCTGGACCGGGTTTTCTCCTCTCACCCGGACTTGCTGGCAGTCTAGTTCATACCACCCATATTCACGTGGTGTGGGGACATTCACTAGAGCATGATTGGCCTATCAGGGCCACATCTTTAAAGAAACCCAACCCTTTCTCTCCTAGAAGCCATCAGCTATCCATAGCTACTCCAGTCAGTGGTGGGGACTGATGAACCCTTCCTCCTTCTATGCTGGAATGAAGAATGCCTTTATCTTGTGATCATAGCTGCTGTGAATTCATAAATGTAGTGCTCATGTCACGTCCAGAAGACATTTCCATTTCCATCTCTAGCAACCTCTGGTCCTTATAGTCTTTCATTTCATTATTAATTAATGTTTCTTTAGCTTTGAAGAATGGTGGTGTAGATGTCTCATTAGTGGATGAACACTATTCCTTTATTTTTTGCACTTTCACCAGTTGTGAGTTTCTGTGTGAACTACCATCCATTCCACAATCTGGCTGCGCTTGTCTATGAATATAGAGATACAGATTTAGAAGGCAGTTTGATTCTGTGTCCATTTAGCAGAATAACAGTAGTACGTTCATTCCTGGGTCCTGTGAGCTCCTAACCATGGGTTCTTGGTCAGATTGACTAGAAAATATCTGTACAGTACAGACATGCATTTCCTCCTGTAGAGCAGGCCTTAAATCTGATCAGGGAGTGGTTGGTTACCCTGTAACCTTTGTGTCATTATTACACTCATGGGCATGACTTGCCACACCAGTCATTATTGTAGTTTACAGCTGGATAACACCATTGATAAATTTTTCTTCCCAGCAGCTAGACATTCTTGAGGGGAAGTATTACATACTAGACCATGGGATTTTTATTTGATAACCCATGGCTTTAAGAGGAAGCACCATCCTTTTCTACCTGTCCTCCTAGCCCTCTCCCCACTTAGAAACACTCTCTTATTTTTGTTTCCCAAATTTCCTTCATATAACCTTAAATTATCCCCCTTTATCTATTGTGTATCCTACTCCAAAAGGTTTTGTTGCCTTTGTTTGCTCAGGAGATGTTCTACTCTACACTCTGGGGATCAAAATAACAGCAACTCTAGCAAACTAGAGATGAAGAAATCATTGTGCTATTGGAGGCTACAGGCTTTCAGCAAAAGGAACAACATCCTCATTATTGTCTTCACCAGTGACTGAAAGTGCTAAGGGTTGACTGGAAAATATCTGTATCCTGTCTCTGTCACGTAGAGGCCTTGTTAGATGAGTGTTTCTGTACTCCTCAAGTCCATATCTTCTTTTAGAAAGTGGGTATGAGTTGTCATACCTATGTAATGTTTTGAAGACCAGGGTAAAGTAAGTAGTTTGGTTTATGGTTGGTCAACGGCAAAACACCAGGAAATTAGAAGGTTTCACTATTGTGATATTGGCATCCCCAGCCCTGTCTCCATGAGGGTACACAAGGTCAAGACTTTAGCTGTTAATCTACAGCAGAACGATCACTGGTCTAGATCAGTTTTTCTACACCCCACACAGAAGGGATTTGAGTCACAGTTGTAAACAAAGAAAAGACACCAGGGAAATCTCAGGCAGTATTTTCATTCCTAGCACCAAGCAGTAGCCTTCACAAATATGTGAAGACCTGGCATTTCCCCCTTCATGGATGGTCTGATCTGTTGGGTCTTATCTTTCCTTCATCATTGCCAAGCACCACGGTACACAGGGAGCAAGAGTTGACCCTGATCCTACCTCCATGGAGCTGATGTGTTTATTAGAAGGGTACCTAGTGCCTACATTTCAATGTTTGATATGGGTATTTACTGACTGAAGTTTTAACAGTTTATAAGGCCATGTTTCTGGCAATCCATGAATTTGATTTTGTCACTGAAGTCATAAGGAAGGTGATGAAACATGAGGCTTGGGAGTCTGAAAGGTTAAATGACTTGCCTGAGACCCCGTGGTTTACTGCCCAGTTCCTTGGTCCCAAGCACAGTCCCTTTCCCATGGTTACTCCCCTTCCCCCAGACAGCTACTTTTCATTTTCTTCTTTGCAAAGGGTTGAACTTAGATCAGTTTTGATGTGGGAATCAAGACGAACAGCTTCCTCTTATGGCATCTTAACTCACTTTTAAACAGGTCAAGCCAGGAGTGGTATCATGGCAGCAGTAGGAAACTAAGGCAGGCAGATTTGGAATTTGAGGCTAGCCTGAGATACAAAGAAAGATGCTGTCTCCAAGCAAGCAAGCAAGCAAGCAATAAACCAACCAAACAAACAAATCAAGGAAACAATCCCAAACAACCCGGAATGCCTTTGATGCTGTGAAATGCATGCTCAAGTATAGTTAAGATAAGAAAGCCTACATCTAGAAATTAAAACATTATCCTTGAAAGGTCTGGTTGTGGAAAGGCCTGACCAGGGTGTGTGCAGGGCTGGACTGACCCTGTTCTGCTCTGATGGGAGTGTTCCCACTAGTCAATGGAATTACCTCCATGGTTCTGAGGGATAAAGGGAGATAACTGAGCCAGATAGAAAAGCTTGCAGAAAATTGAACAAAACCAGGAGAAGATGAGATGGGCTGAAAAAAAAAAAAACCCAGCTCGGGGTACCTGGGTAAGAAGCAGCTTGCTTGCCTCGCCTGTATCACTGGGGTAGAGAGGGGGTGGAAGGCCAATCTGACCATTAGGTAATGGCAGTTTCCCTTGCTCTTCTGGGTCCCAACGGGTTTGGCTGTGCAGCGGAATGGTGTTCTTACTAATGATCTCCTCCACTGGACTGCGACCCTCACAGGGCACTGCTGAATTTAGCTTTACTTTTAGTACCTGCCAGGTGGCCCAGGTGCATCTACACTGGTGAGTGGGCACCACCACAGGATTGTGCAAAGAGCCGTTTATTCTGTCTCTGCCTACCCTATTAAGGTTTTCAAGCTATAGAGGCATTTAAAGCACAAATTAAAAAAATGACAATACCGTACATGTATATAATGGATTTTGGTTATTTTCACCCCCTCTGTTGCCATCTCCCATCTTCCTCTCTCTTCCCAGTGATTCTTCTTTTCAACAATCCTGACACCCACTTTGGTTACTCTCTCTCTCTCTTTTTCTCTCTCTGACCTTTATTGAATCTAATTAGCGTTGCTTGCATGGGCATGGGTGGGGGCTTATTTGCTGGAGCATGGACAATTTATCAGTGGCTTTGCTACTGAAGAAAATGATACCCTCTCCCCAAGTTACAATTAGCTGTCCATTAGGAGGGTGGAGCCTCATGAGTCCCTCCCCCATGCATGATGAGATAATGATGGACTCAAGTGTTGTACAGGACGTGTTCAGCCAACCGTAGTTGCTGTTAGTTCCTGGATGCGGTGGTCATGCAATGTCTAGAAGATACCATTTGGCAGCGCTCCCTCCTCATACTTTGTTGTTTGTTTGTTTGTTCATTTGTTTGTTTATTTATTTATTTATTTCCCGTCTTATCTCCCGCAGTGCTCCCCGCAGTGCTCCCTGAACCTTGGGCATGGGCTTGATACAGATGTTCCATTAAGGACTGGGCACTCAACTGTCACTTGTTCTCAACAATGTGACCAGTTGTGAGCATCAGCACTAGCTGGCACCCAGTGGGAAGCTGAGCTTCCCTAGTGACGGCCAACAGCAGCACTGTTATGGGTGTGCATTCAGAAGGCAGCTTGATGACATGTCCATTTAGCAAAGTGACTATAGTAGATTACCCCTAGGGCCTTTGACCTTGCCAGCCACAGTCTCTTGACAAAGTTTGCCTCAGATCCAATCAGAAAACAGTTGGTTACTCAAAGCAGTCATGTTACTATTGTACTAGTGGGCATACCTTGCCAGGCAGGTAGTAGTTGTTGCTCATAGGTTCCTACTATTGATCTATTTTCTCCCTTCTCAGCCTCTATAGTACTTCCTGGAATTTCAAAAGTCAAGCTGGGAGGGAACCTCTAGTTTAGTGTCAGCTGGATTTCTCCATGTTCACTGACCAAAATTGATACCTCTTAAATATTTATTTATTGTGCATGAGTGTGTGTGTTTGTGTGTATATGTGTGTCAGTGTGTATGTGTGTATACGTGAGTATGTGTGTGCAAGCATGTGTGTATATATGTGTGTGAACATGTGTGTGTATGTGTGTGAGCATGTATGTGTGAGTGTGTGTGTATGCCACTGATGTTTAGATGTCAGAGATAACTTGTGGGAGGCAGTTCTCTCCTTCCACTCTAGGGATTCTGGGATGGAAGACAAGTCATCAGGTTTGGTGACAAATGCTTTTACCTGCTGAGCCATCTCACTGGCCTGGTCTTTTAATGTACTTTGATAACTTTAAATTACATTACCCCTGAGATTGGGAAGGCAGAGGATGATCTGACTTGAGCAATGACAAATTAGAAACTCAGAGCCATTGAGTTTGGATTGTCACGGTCAGCAAGAGAAGGAGAATGCAAATTCATCCTCTGGTCCTTCCAACTGCACCAACATCCGCTTCATGCATCATGTTTCCAGGAGGAAAAAAGAATGTTCTGGAAGTTGTTGGATTGATTCCATATACAAGAACAAAACCAAAAACCACCTCCCTGGCTTTCACCTATGAGAAAGAACATAGGCATTTCTTTTCCTGTGTCTGCCTTATTTCATCTTGCACAGGTAAACCCAGCTTAGTTACGGTGTTTGTGGTTTTTGGACTGGACTGGATGCTTTCAAGCTTTTCATGGTTTATTCTGTGACTTGGAGACGCACACACAAAGGCAAAGCATCGAAGGGGCAGAACAGGACAGGCCACAAGAGAGCAGCTTCCTGAGCTGGAGTACCTGGGGACCTGAGTTATTGTTTGGGGGCCTTCTTTTATGGGGTTTGGGAGCAGGAGGGGCTGGTTACTAGGGTGTGTAGTGAGAGTATTGTTTGATAGGATTGGGTTTTGCAAGTTCTTATTTGACACACATGACCTTTTCTGTGATATATCTGATTTTAAAGGATAAGCATGCCCAATCATACAGACATATGAGATGATCAATTGAGGGATTTTTCTCTAAAAATGCACTCAGAGGACACACTTAGCCTTATTGTGCAAGTACTCAAAGCTCATTCAGGCTGGATGAGCCCCCCTATCTTTATGTCCCTAACATGTCTCATGACAGTTTTTGAATGCAAAGCAACCACAAAAAAGGAGAGTCTCCAAAAGGCTGCTACAGGAGAAGCCACCTATTGCATCACTCGGAACAGAGTGTACCTGCAAGGGTGCTACAGGAGAAACCATCTACTGCATCACTCGGAACAGAGTGTACCTGCAAGTGTGCTAAAGGAGGAGCCACCTATTGCCTCACTCAGAACAGAGTGTTCCTGCAAGAGTATTGGAGTTTGCCAGGTTACAGAAGTGCATTGTTAGAAAAGGAATGAGAGTACAGCCCAAAGTCAGGTGGAGTCCTAGGTTGCTAACTATTCCTACGCTTGTCTGTCTCACTGTCTTGCTTGTCTAACTTTTTCCATCTTTTATTTTCAGGCTGTGTGTACGATTACTAGTGAGTTTCTTATAGGTAGTGTATGGTTGGGTCTGTTCTATTATCTATTTAAGCAGTCTGAATCCTTTAATTAATAATGTAATTTGTTTACATTTATTATTATTATTGGCAGGTAAATTATTCTGGGATTTTAGTACATTTCTTTTGGTTATTCCATTTTTCTTCCTCTTACTCATCTCTGTGTTTTGGTGGTTTACTATGTTAACATTGCTTTATTCTTTTCTACTTATTTTTTGTGTATCTATTCCTTTAGTAAGACATGTACTCTCAGCTTTTTATTACTGTGGTCATCTTTGTTTAGCTTCTCTTCAGCTTCTTTGATAGGGTAATTGGGTAGTGATGAGTTTCTTTGGTTTAGAAAATGTTTCTTGGGGCTGGCGAGATGGCTCAGCAGGTAAGAGCACTGACTGCTCTTCTGTAGGTCCTGAGTTCTGATCCCAGCAACCACATGGTGGCTCACAACCACCCATAATGAGATGGGATACCCTCTTTTGGTGCATCTGAAGACAGCTACAGTGAATTATGCTGTGAGCGAGTGGGGCCAGAGCAACCGGGGCTGGCAGAAGGGTCCTGAGTCCAATTCCCAGCAGCTACACACGTGGTGGCTCATGGCCATCTGTACAGCTACAGTGTACTCATACACATAAAATAAATAATGTTTCTCTTTCTCTCTCCTTAATCTCTGAAGACTAACCTTCAGGTGTAATGTTCTCAGTTGGTAGTTGTTTTCTTTTGGGACTTGGAATACATATTTCCATTTCTACTTGAGCTCTTATGCTTTCAGCTGAGAAATAAGCTATTAGTTTAAAGAACTCCTCTTTGTTTTGTTGTTTTTGAAATTCTTTGTCTTTGAACATCAATAACTTTACTATAATAAACTGTGGTGAGAATTTTTTTCTGGTTATGTCTATATATAAGCCTACACACATACATGGGTGTCCATATCTTCCCAAAGATCAGGGACAGGGTCTTAATATACATCCCCCTCTTTCTTTTCTTCCTTCAGATATACTCAAAATACATCCATTTAATGGTGTCCAAAGACTTCAAGGTCTCTCTTCATCCTCTCTCTTTTCGTCTTGCCTCCCCTTCTCTGGTCCCTTTCTGTATCTTTTCTTCCCCTTTATCCTTTTTGTCTCTTTCCTTCCTTCTCCTTTCTTTCCCCTCTGCTCCCCTTTCCACCCCTTCCTCCCTCATTCCCCCTTCCTTCTTTAGCTTTCTCTTTTCCAAGTGGAATATTTTAGAATACTTCAAGTTCAAAATCTCTTCTACCTTATCTAGATCCTGATTGTGGTCTTTGTCTATAATTTTTTATGTATCTTATTACACTTTTTTTTCTTTTTTTATTAGATATTTTCTTTATTTACATGTAAATTTCTCCATTCCCAGTTGCCCCTCCAAAAAACAAAGAAACAAACAAAAACAACAAAAACAAACCCCTGTTGCCTCCCCCTTCCCCATGCCTGCCACCCCACCCTCTCCCACGTATTAGCCCTGGCATTCCCCTTCCTTATTATACTTTTTATTTCAAGATTTATGTTTGGGTTTTTTTTTTACCATTTAAATCTTTTTATTTGTATCATTCATTTGTTTTGTTTCAATTATTTACCTGTTTCTTGTTATCTCATGGATATTTTTTTGTTATTCTTTATCAGGTATTTTGTAGATATAGTTTTGGGGGGAATCTATTCAAATTATTATTTTCTTTTGACTATATTATGTTGCTCTTTTGGTATTTCTTGTGTCCTTACTTTAAGGTTTGTATATCCTATGGACCAATGATCTCTATCACTTTTATGGAGTAGGCTTTATAATAAGTGACTTTATCTTGAGAGTGTGTTTTAGGGTATTGGTTTGGTAGGCAATGTTGACCTTAATTTTAGCTGGGTGCTGAAGTGTAATCTCTTTATAGGTTCTGGGGCTGTGATTAATGACTTTAGGCTATGGCACAGTTGAAGACTGTCTGTAGAGACCAGGCAGGGTCAGGGATTGGCATGTGTGGTGTAAACAGGTATGGCTTGGGAGTGTTCAAGGTATGCTATTCCTTTGATGGAAATGGTTGTCCCAGCTGGGTGCTATAGGCTTCCTAAGATTCTGTGGGTGCTTACAAGACTTCTGCAAAGTCTTTTTACTTGTCAGTCTCTTTGAGGAGGCGCTGGCATAGGCTCAGACACTACATGAATGGAAGCAGAAGTGGAACCACTATGCCTCCTTTGTGATATCCACTGAGTCCTGACAGCACCCCCCATCCCCCCACCCCCGCATCTAAATGGATTTTGAAGATAGGGTGCAGGCAGAAGCTTAGGTGTTTCCTCGAACCCCTCAGGAGTGTAAACACAGGCCAAGTGAACATGAGAGCCACTTCATTGACTCCCAGCTCTGCCAGCATCAGTACCTCAGTGTGGAATATGGGTGTGTGTGTGTGTGTGTGTGTGTGTGTGTGTGTGTGTGTGTGTAGGGGTATCACAGGAACTGTGTGGTTCTGTCTTCAATTCTGGTACCTATAGAAGTCAACAAACAGTGAACAACCTTAGAGGGCATATGCCCTGGTCTCCCAGTTTTTAAGGGCATTAGGCTCTGTTCTCTATGCTATAATGCCTACCTGTTTCAGTGTTGGGCATTGAGTGGATTTGAGTGTCAGGGTCACAGTCATTTTGCTGGATTAAGCTGGGTTCCTGAGGCTTTATATTCACTTCAAGTCAGCTTGTGGAATGTCTGTAGAGTCTCAGAGATGGGACTGTGACACATAAGACTTTTATTCATCTGGAGTCAATTTTTACACATGGAACCATTTAGTAGATCCTCTTTTATCTCTCAGCATATGGACAATTATTTTATTTTACAGTTCTATTTAGTTAACAGTTTCTCCTTTCTTCACTGATACATCTTGCCAACTCTGACATAGATCAGAGATCCATGTCTACATTCACATAATGAGGTATTATATAACAGTTCAAAAAAGAAAATTTATACGCAATGATGAGAGTGAATCTGCACCATATGATGGACTCACAACGAGAGTGTGCCAAGAATCAAGGATTACAATGATTCAAATTCTGTCCAGATGAGGGCCCGGTGAGAAATAACCAACCTAAGGCTAAAAGATATTAAATGATTTGCCCCAAGCCCACTTGGCTGGGAGAATGGCAGTCTCAAACCTATGAAATCAGTTTTCCCCTCAGACAGGATTACCTATTACCTTCCTCAAAGCTCAGAACTGTTACACATGGGTGGCTGATGCTCCCATCTATAGCTCCCATTATAGTCATATTAGTCCATAGTAAACACTATGCCACATATAGCTAGATAGAAGGCTTTATGCCCCAGGAATCTTGAATCCTGAGGTTCTCTGTCTCTCTGGCAATCCCACCCTTGTGGGCTCCTTTCTATCAGTGAATATGCTTGCATCTTTTCATCTTGATAACTGTGAAATCTCTTTGATCTCTTCCCACCCCTTCTTAGCACCTGGTACATTACATCATAATTATGTTCTTATGCTTTCTGCATGTGAAGCTCGGTGAGGAAAGACTGCCTGCAATACACAGTCATACACAGTCCCTAATATCATGCCCTACACATTATCAACTATCAGCAAATATTTGTCTATTGCTTATGCCCCATTATTTCTAGTTTCTTCCTTATGCTAGATTCTCAAAAGAGTCTTGTTCTGAGATAGAGGAACTTGAAGTTTTCCTAAGTGGGCAAGTAATGAGGTGCTGCCAGCTCATCAAATCTATGAGCTTCAGTTGCAGTAGCTTGGCTCTTACTTTATTCTTGGCTATTAAGCTTTTGCCTCAGCTTAGTCCTAGGAAGTCCCTACTCCATCTCTCTGGCAGCTCTTAGTGGATGTGAGTCCTGCCATGAGCATTGTTTGTCTTGCACGAGTCCCTGCCATTGTTATGACACACCCCTGACACAGTTCTGCTTCTGGCCTGCAATCTCAGTGGATAAGCAGATGCCCTGACACCCGATCTTCATTGTGATCTGAAAGAGTCATAACTCTGCACTCCAGATTCAGCCTGTGTGGTTTCTCTCTAGGAACAAACCTATTCTAATACATCAATGAGTTCTGCAAGGGTCCAGCCTCCTCCAGGTGACTTTACACCCCAGGCATAGCTACCAACCCTTAGGTTTTTGTTCTTGAAGAATGGGAGGCAAGTTCTAGGGCTAGGACAGGGAGGAAGGAAGCTGGTGGAGAGAAGAGCCTCAGGAAACTGGTGATGGTCTCAGTCTTTCTGCAGACTCTAGTGTCTGGCAGAGCAGAGTCTTTCTTCATAGTGAAAGGAGGATAGGGCTCAGGCTGAGGAGGGCATGTATATGTTTCTGGGCACCATATTTTCTTCGTCTTCTTACCCTAACGCTTTCGCACAGAGCCTGGTAGTAGAGATGTGAGTGAAATGTCACAGATGTATTCTAGTGGCCATGCAAAGCTGGACTCATTGACTCATCAGTAAGTCTTGATTTTGCCATCTGTTAAAGGTGGATCATAGTGTTCCCGTGTTATTCAAGATCAGATTAGTTTGATATGTTGCAGACTCTCTGATATTTTTTTCAGCGTGTCCCCTTATCTGTAGAGGTGTTAACTATCCTGTCATGTGTTTATTTAAAAAATTCACACTATATATTTTATTCACTATATACTGTATATTCATATAGTATATATATTTCAATAATGAAAAAGTATTAAAAGTTATATTTAGTTATTTGTAACCAAAATAGATAACTTGTGCATACCTGGGTTACTTTGATAACCATGACTTAAAAGTCTGATAGATGCTAACTGTAAAAAAGATCAACATTTCTGACTTCAAATCTGCAATGTTTTTCCCAATAACTCTTCAGCTTCCAGATGCCAGCTGTCCCACAATCTAATTTGATTCTGGCATTATGTGCCCACAAGTTCCGGCATTAAGTATCGGATCCCACAAATCACAGGCCCAGTCCCATCTGACTGCTCCTACCTCAGACACTGGATGTGGGGTTGTCACTGCTACCTCTCTGCCTGATCTCCATACACTGAAGAGTTTCCCACAAACCCCTCTTCAGGTCCAGAAGCACATGCACAGAACTCAGCATAGCACTGCAGCCGCTGCCTTCAGCTTGTTGTATAGCAGTGGTTCTCAACCTGTGGGTCGTGACTCCTACACATGGGTTGTGTTTCTGAGGTCATGCATATCAGATATTTACATTAAGATTCATAACAGTAGCAAAATTACAGTTAGAAAGCAGCAACGAACATAATTTTATAGTGGAGGGGGGTTATTACGACATGAGCAACAACTGTATTAAAGGTGTAAGAAGGTTGAGGACCATTGTTGTAGAGGCTACCACTCAAAAACAGGTAAAGGTAGAGACATACAAGGAAAAGTGTGAAGAAGGGTGTAGACCACCCATGCCTGTGCAGGCTGGCCAGCCTTTAAACATCTCCACATGGCCCCTTAGGTCCCTAACTCCTCCCTGTTATGTTCTTCTGGACATCCCATGTCTGTGTGATTAAGTCACTGCTATCCATGGCTGAATCCACCTCTAGCATTTTCCCCCTCTCCAGATGTCTGGGGCTAAAAGTTTCAGTCTCCTTACCCTATGGTTGGTTCCTAGGACAACTGCTATCTGTCCTACAGTTGAGACAGCTGTAGTCACTGCAGAATGACTGGAAGGGGCTTGCTATGAATTACAAAGGCTGCTAGTCACCCTTGTCACTCAGAGAACTCCAGTCTTTCAAGTCCTGTGCCAGGGACTAGAAGCAAAGACAAAGTTACATATTTTTATTATGTCATACTTAAGAGCAGATTGCTGCTCACATTCACATTTTAGCAGCTTAAAAATAATGTTTGTTTGCTCATTAATATTTATCTGATCAGCAAAGTACATCATCTCAATGGTAAAAGTGTACACTATTCCTCCCACCCCAGAGGACTCACTGAAGAATTTCCACATTAAATTTTAAAATGCTGATCATAAACATTTGTGTTTTCCCTGAGTTGGCTCTCAACCAGAAAAGGTTGCTCATGGACTAGTTTAATGTCACTAGTAACCACATGTGTTTCTTGGAAATGTAAATTCTTGGGCTTGTTAAAGCGAAATACTCCCCCGGGCGCTGTAAACAGATGCTGTGAGGCGTTACCCACATCAGCAGAGAACATTTCTCTCTTCTTTCTCCATCAAAGAAGTGACATTGGCAGTGAGCTGGGCTTCATTCGTTCCTTCATCAAACAAACACTTAGGAGGGCCAGGCACTGGGCTAGTCCCTGGAAATAGAAGATTAAACAAGAAAGATGATAGATTTACTTTCATGAATTCTGTATACTAAGCGAGGTGATTACAACGAAAACCCATTGAAACAACTAGAGATGGAATGATATTATTATTTGGATCTTGAATGTCCCTGGGAAACCCATGTGTTAAGGACTAGGCCCCAGCATGATGGTGCTGGTAGGTGGGACCTTCAATAGATTGTGGTGCATGGCAGGTTTTAGTCATCAAAGGAGTGCCCTCGAATGGGAATATGATGCCCCAGTTTCTTCTGCTTTCTCTTTCTTGCTTCCTGACTTAAGAGCTGGACTCTTCTGCTGGGGCCATGGACTCCAGTGATGTTGCTGCCTTATCCCAGCACCAGAAGCAATGGGCTCAATTGATCATTGGCTGGAAACTTCAAAGCTATGAGTCAAAATAACACCTTTCCTTTTATAAGTTGGTTACCTCAAGTTTAAAGAGTTGACTAACAAGTCCATGAAGGAAACAGCGTCTCACTACTGAGAGATGTGGGAGGCAAACGTTGGCATGAGCCCTCTTGGTGGTCAAGGAGAGTGTCTGAGGAGGTGGCATTTCAATCCCATGTGAAGAACAAGGAGACTGACAAGTGCGTAAGCAGGGGGCGGAGTGCTGGCAAGCACACGGTATGAAAGGGCATGGCAGTCTGTGGAGGATACGGGGCAGGAAGGTAGAGATTATCTGCCCAGAAAATCAGGGAAGAGAAATCCCCTCTGTACAAATTTAGCATCTTCATTACTCTGGATGGTGGAAATATCACTGAAAACTTAGACTCTAGATCAGTGGGTCTCAACCTTTGGGTCATGACCTCTTTGGGGTTGCCTAAGACCATCTGAAAACACCGATATTTACATTAGGATTCATAGCAATAGCAAAATTACATGAGGAGTCATGAGGAGGCAACAAAAATAATTTATGGTTGGGGTCAGCACAGCATGAGGAACTGTATTAAAGGGTTGCAGCATTAGGAAGGTTGAGTACCACTGCACTAGAGTCTAGATAATTCTAGACCAGGTTGAGGACCACTGCACTAGAGTTTAGATAATTCCAGACAAGAAGCCATGGTTGTTTTTTTTTTCCCTGTATAAGCTAGCTAGGATTTCCCTTCTCTTTTCCTTCTCTCTCTCTTTCTGTGTTCTGGTTTTAGTCCTGGGGTTTATTTCAGTCCATCTTGGCCTTGAAGACAGGATTCTGGTCCACAGACAGGATCTATCTCTGGACCCAGTGGCTTCTCTATTACCTTTTCTAGTTCTGCCTGGGTTCTTAAAAATCAAAACTTTCCTAGTTACTGATCCTGTGAAGTCTGCCATTAGTTAAGAAAATGTACATGGGAACTCAGTGGAGTCTGTCTGCTCTCTTCACTGAGGTTGTTCAACTGTGTTGTCCAGAGCAATGACAGGTATGGGGTGGGAAAGGAAAGAAAGGTGTGATATAGACTCAACAGGGAAAAAAAAAACCCTCACAGCTCAGTGATTCTATTTTTTCTATTGTTGCGGGAATATTAAAAAATGAATCCACCCTGAAAACTCTCTTTTCTGCTGGACCACGTTCTAGTGCCTATATCGTCTGGTCAGAACCCTATGTCCCGGCGGGCTCTTGCTATTTTCTCTCAGCTAGCAGCCTTATCTCGCTCACATGCAACGCTTTACACACCCCCATAATCATTCATCTAGCACCTAGTACCTGGTAAAGCAATTAAGGCTTAATTATCTAATCAGGTTTATATAATAATAAGATCCCAATTTACAAGATGACAATACAATAATTTCAGAGACCAATGATAAGACAATGTTTTAACCCAATTATCCTAACCTTTTAAAAACCTTAACTTTGTTGTTATAACCACGTGAGGTCTGAATCATCATCTTCCTCGGCCTTCATGATAATGATCCTTCTCCTACTCTCTGACCTTTTTCTTCCTCAAACTCTAGCTCCACCTCTCTATTCCTGTCCAATCACAGACCTGTCACTGCCCTAATGTGATTGGACAGAGAAAATGCTGCAACATTTCACTTTGACTATCTTAGCCTTTCTCTTAGTCACTTATTCTCATTGTCTAGTAGCAAGGAGTTAGGCAGAAATACAACCAACCATTGCATGTGTTTGTGTGTGTGAGTGTGTGTGTGTGTGTGTGTGTGTGTATACATTTCTCTTATGAGAAATGTCTTTCAGAAGCTTCCATTGCACTAGGGAATATCAAGATATCATAAAGACAATGTATAGAGAGAAACTTCCTTGTTCTGCTTTGGGGTATCAAAATAAAAGTTTTAATATCAAAAGAGTAGCAATAGAATAACCTTGAAAGAAAAGGACATTTTGAGTATTGGTCAGCTGAGCTCCTAGACTGAACCATAGGCAAAGGAGGTAGGACAGAACATGCTTCCTCTTCTCATCCTGGAGAACAGGCAAGGATTTTTTAGACTGTAAGTATAGAGAGGTAAACAGAGCACCAGGAATCAGGCCTTTGCTTCCAGAGTAGGGTGGGTCAGCCTTCCAGAAGCACAAATACAGGCCTGGTTCCCAGCTAGTGGAGGCATTTTCCTTGTGTATATGCTGGGGTGAGAGGAGAAGGTCAGAAGTTATATGCCAAGGACAAGGTTTGTGGGGACTCCTCCCCTCAGAATCAGGGATCAGATAAAGCAAGGAAGGATGTGCTTTGGTGAAAAAAGTAGGAACCCTTTCCCAGGTGTTCATGGTAGGAATGCTCAGATGTTAGTGTTACACCAGGGAACCTGGAGCTGAGTCAGGAAACACTGAGATGTAGAGGCACTCATGCGGCTGACATGACCACCAGCCTTCTGCCTTCAGTAAACTTCTCTAAGGGCCTAGTGAGTCCTCCCATGGGCATCCAATGACGAAAAGAAGCCAATGAGCTTCCTACCATCGACATCCAGTGACCAAGGAAGCAGATGGGATTGTATCCTTGGGATGAGATGTAAATGACAGTCACAGAAAATGCCCAGCGTTGTGATTTTTCTCCTCCTCCTCCTCCTCCTCCTCCTCCTCCTCCTTCTCTTCCTCCTCTTTCTATTTAAATTTTACTTATTCACTTTACATCCTCCTCATTGTGCTGCTCCTGGTCATCCCTTCCCACAATTCTTCCCCCATCTCCCCTTCCCTTCTCCTCTGAGCTGGTGGGGCCTCCTGGGTATCCCTCCACCCTGGCACATCAACTCTGAGAGGCTAGGCGCATCCTCTCGCACTGAGGCCAGACAAGGCAGCCCAGCTAGACAGGCAGCAGCTTTTGGGATAGCCCACCTGAACATCAAGCTTTGGGTCATTTGGGACCCACGTGAACATCAAGCTGCACATCTGCAACATATGTGCTTCTCAGATCACTTTTGCTTTCCCTTTCCCATGCTTGTTGCTTGGGGTAAGTGACAAAAGGAAATGGGAGTGGAGATTTCCACTGGGTTAATCGCTGGAACAGCCGTACAGTGGGACCCCAACTGGGAGGCTCCCCTGACTTTATCATCACACAGTGCTAGAGGCTGGAAGTCTGAAATCAAAGTGTCCCCCAAAGGAATGGGAGGGAGGGTCTTTTCCATGTCTTTCTCTTAGCTTTGTGTGGTTTGCTGACCACTTTGGTATTTGCTTCCTGGTATGCAGGCCACCATGATCTTTGCCTTTTTAGTTATCATAATGAGCCTACCTCCTCTTTTTCCTTCTCCTGTTCTTTCTTATCCTTTATTTCCCTCCTCCCATTTTCTTACTGTGTAGCCCAGGCTGGCTTTGGATTCATATCTTCCTGCTTTATCATCTAGAATTCCAGGGTTACAGGCACATGAAACCATGCCAGAAAAGGACTTATTATCAGGCCCCAGTCATAGTGAATTAGGGTCTCACCCTGCCCCAGTTGACCCCATTTTGGCCTAATTATATATTGTGTGATTGTACTTCCAAGGAAGGTTACATCCTAGGGAAGGAGGCTTAGGGTATCAGCATGAAGACTTTAGGGGCACACAATCCAACTCACGATACCTGTCATTTTGAAGGCCAGTCCTCTGTGATGTCCCTCCAACCCTGCTTCTGAACTGTAATTCAATGCACTTTGCTTCTTCTTGCATCCTCTCCTGTTCAATCAGGTTCACCATCAGAGCTCACTGGAACCATCACAGCGCTCATGGCTGGGTTCAGACTCCTCATGTAAAGAACAGAGGCTTGAGATATTTCCCTTTGGCTTGACTAGATTTTCATCTCCAGTCTCCATGGTAATATAGGAAGCTCACTCTAGTTGTGTCCAGTTCAGTGTCGTCAAAGTTATCAGTTTCTCAGTCCATTTGGGTTTAAGCTTGGTTGGAATCAAACACGCCTCCTCCCTTTCCTTTCTCTTTTGAGAGCCCA
This sequence comes from Mastomys coucha, assembly GCF_008632895.1. Classification (NCBI taxonomy): domain Eukaryota; kingdom Metazoa; phylum Chordata; class Mammalia; order Rodentia; family Muridae; genus Mastomys; species Mastomys coucha. Next base: position 63,956,938 of record NW_022196914.1, on the reverse strand, counting down.
CAGTGAAACAGCTCAGGCTCATAGCTCAGGACGACTCTGCTCATATTCAGACTCTGGGGGAACTTTATTCTTGTGACATGGGAGAATAGAGTTGGACCACCCGCAACTGCTACCTAGACAGGACAGTAGAGGCCTTCTTTCTATCCTTGTACCCTGGACCCTTGATGGGTTGGTGGGTTGGGTTTGTCAATGTCCCAGAGATCTTGGTAGAAGGCTTGCAAGCTCCATCCTCTTATTCCTGGATTTCCTGAAATGTATTTGAGCATTCAAGTGTCACTTTTTATAGACTATATGTTGCTTATAGACTGTTTTCTTGGTCTGTGTTAAGCACAAGCCTCCAGTCATCGGTCATCTTGCACCCTCTGTATTTAGCAGCTCCTGACCAACTGTGTATGCTCCATAGGAGAACTGTTGAGCAAGTGGCTCCAGTTCTCTGGTGGAGAGAACATGTGACATCTGCAGCCGATGCTGTGCCTAATGAGTGACAATATGGTCATTAAAGCATGGCCTCTGAAGGTGGGTGCAGTCCCTTATTCAGATGACAGCCCTGGTGTTCATTCGCTACCTTAGCCCCTGTGACTTTGCTCTACAATCATTAGCTTTAAAACACACATGTGTGCACGCACGCACACATACACACACACACACACACACACACAGGAGAGAAACAACTTCATGGATTAAGACTGGGTACACTGCACTTAGTGTGCCTCCTGCTGCTTAGTTAAGTGTGTTAGGAAAGGCAGCTTTTGCTATCGTTTTTTCTTCTGGGAGCCTTCTGAACTCACAGGCAACATGGTTACTGTGAGTGCTGAAGGCTGGGCTAATGCTGCTTTGCTTCAGTCCACACTTGGCTGGTGGTTGAGTTGGGCTCATTGAGGTTAGCTCTTGCAGGCTCTGGTGAGGATCTATGAATAGCCATGGTTGCCCCATCATCCCTCTGGTGTCTGAGAGCCATGGCAGTCTTGAGTTTGACATTCACAAGTATTCCAAAATGATGCATGATTCTGGCAGCCATTGGTGTGTTCAGGTAGAGGAAGGAAAAAGTTACTGTGGTTTAAAAATAGAACCGTTTGTTTTTTTCTCCTAGAAAGTACTTGAGGATGGGTCTGGCCTTCCAGACACAGCAGGGATGGAGTGGAAGTTTCTAAACTTGGGGGAGTGGAGGGAGGAACTGTATTTTCCTGGCAGGCATTCCTATGGGATTTTGAACATAAGCTGCTCTGTGTCTGTGTAATGTGCTCTCTGTAAGAACAGACTGGGGCCTGCTATCTCCCTCCCTGCTCTCCATCACCCTTTAACTTTGGAAGGGTCAGGGTCAGCTAGGGAAGGGATGACATCACTATTCTCTCTCTCTGGGTCAAGCGGATGCCAAGCTGAAGGCCAACTCCTCTTTTCCTCCACCAGGTCTCCCTTTGTTAGGTGACTTTTCCAGTGTGCCGTTCTATTCTGAGCTCTGCACTTTTATTTTTATGGAGGAAACTGAAAGGAGTCTGGCGAGTCTGAAATGGTAGGTGAGCTGGGGAGGAACACTGACCTCCTTGTCTGAGACACAACTGGGGAAAAATAAAACTGCCCATGAATGGTACCCACAGGCTACAAATGGACCCGGCGTTCTGAGGGAGGAGGCTTGGCAGGCTAGGCAGTAAAAGTGAAAGCTGGGTTTCAGCCCGGACCGTGTCCCCTCGTCCCTTGCTGCTTTGGTGTTTTGTTTCTTTTTCCTTTAAATCATAGAATGGAGACAAGAATAACAACCCTAATTAAATCCCTCCGAGTTTATTAAGCTTCTAGCAGCAACAGCTGGTCACCTCTGAGCATGATGTATAGGGTTTGTTTGTCCACAGCCCTCAGAGATGTCGTTTACTGTTTCTGTTTTACAGGTAGATGAAAGAGAAGCAAGAGGGAAGTTAACTGACTCACGGAAGGCTGCACCCCAGAGATCCATTCCCTTTGCTTAGGCACGCCTCCTAGAACTTGGCACAGCTCCCCAGAAGGTGGCACACCACCATCTCCACAGTTCGTATTACTGGGGACACGGCTACATGTCCTTCCCTACCACAGGGCCAGAAGCCTGGCTTCCCTGGGAAGACCTGGTCTTCACCCTAAAGGAAGTAGGTGAGTTGTAGAGCTATAGTTTCAGGGTCAAGGCTAGCATCCATTGTGGTAAATACTGTATCCTGGACTCAGGAAGCTTCAAAGTAGCTATGTTTGGTGATTGTTGAGTTTGAAGAGATAGGGAAGTAGTAGTTCAAACAGACCTTTCCTGCCTATGGGCTATATATAGCTCTAGCAATGGAAGCATATTCTATGTTGCATGCTTCTGAGATATCAACATCTTAGGCATAGCTTGCTGTGTGTTTGGTCCTCAGGGAGTCAAGGATATGACAGTGTCTCAAGGAGAAGATGAGACAGCTTAATGGGGTCCAGCCAGGACAGTTGGAAGGACTCTGCCAGACTCTGTTCACCAATGGTTGTCAACAAATGACCTGCACACCACATGTAGTCAGGATTCATGTATGTAGTGAGACTTCAGTAACACCGAGGTCCCTGATTTATCTCGTTACCAAGGTGGGCAAGGCCTGCTACATGGGTGGCTTCCTTAGTTGACACTGAATAAATAAAGCTTATGTGGTAGATAGATGTTTTTCCTCTTTAATTTCACAATGATGAATCAAACAGCCTTGCCTTTGGCAAAGTCCAGTGTAATAGAATTGTAAAGAAAATCGTGGTGTGTGTGTATGTGCCCAACTGCCTCTATTGCCTGCATCTTACTTCTTATATCTGCACCCCAGAATTCTCTACAATAGAGAAAACAAAGCTTTATCCTTCCCCGACTCCTGTCACTCACTCCTCCCTGGAGCAGGGGGAGTGACTAACCTCTCAGCTGGGATGAGGGGAAATCCACATCACAGCTTCACTGGAAGGAGTGAAGCATTAATGCAAAGGTCATTCTTCTCCAATGGCTGCCGCCTTCTCCTCTGAGAGCAGCTCCCTCTTAGCAGGTGTGTTCATGTGCCCTTCTCCATGTGACTGATCTGCTCTGTCAGGGAGGCCGGAAGTTCTCCAGCTGCTCAGTGTGCCAGATGGATAAGGTAGGCCAATGAGGGGGCATGTGCCACATTAGGAAGCTCATTGAGAAGCAGGGCTGGTGCTCTCTCCCATCTAACTTCATCTGTTATGCCATAAAGCTGGTATTGTGAGCTCCACTTCTTAGGTGCCTGTATATATGTCCCCATCAATGTTAAAATCACAAAGGAGGGGGTGTAATTTCCTGTTCTTTTAGGTCCTATCACAGGATAAGCATTATCACAGAAATATGAAGAAAGCACTGTGGGGGTCGAAGAGAAAGAGGTGATAATCAGAGAAGCCTTGGCAGAAAAGGTGACATTTGTATGGACAGGAGACCCAGAGGTCAACAGCCTACCAGAATGAGCATCATCTCTTCCTCCACCTTAGCACAGGGAAGGGGTCTCTCAGAATGAACTTCACATCTGCCTTTGTCCACAGAGAGATGGTGGGCCCTGGAGAACAGTCTGAGGGGTGTGTGGGGGAGTCACCCCAAACGTGGGAGAACTACCCTCCTGCCACGTTCCTCTCCTCCACCAGGGTCCCCTCCTCCACCGTATACACCTCCTCTTGAACTGGTCACTTCCCCTGCCGCCTTCCCTTCTCACTTCTTCCCGGCTCATCTTCAACCCCAACAGCACCAGGGGCCACCTTCGTGGTGGGAGGCATGGAGCACAGGACTCTGATTCACAGCTGCCTTACACATCAAGAAGTCACTGAGTGGAAACCTTTAAGGCAGGTGGGATAACAATCTATAGCTTGAGAGTGTATAGGAGGTTCAGAGAACTCAGGCCCTAAAAGAAAAGGGCCTTTGAAAGAACTTGGCAGAGATACCAAGGAGAGCAGTGCACCTAGCGACTCAGGCAGGACACGCTAGTGCAGAGTTGGAGGGCTTCTCCAGGCAACTGACAGTGGGTGCAAGCATTAAAGGATCCTAGGAAGACCTACTGCATAGGCAGAAAACTGACTTTAGCTTAAGATAAAAGACTGGAAAATTATTATTGAATAATTGTTTGTGTGTGTGCTGTTAATCATTGCACATTCAAGAGGATTATTTTCATTGATGTAATTAGTGACTGCATTTTCTAGAGGACATTTTTCATGTCGAACAGATAATGAGTCCAAAGCTGAGGGACAATGGAGCTTCGTGGCAGACCCCAGTGACAGGATGAAAGTGGATTTGACAAAGGTGCCTCTCTTGTACCACGAACACCCTGGAGAATCAGCGAGCAGACGCTTGATTTTTGAAACACAGATGAAACCGTGTGATAACATTACTCTAGGGACTCTGAGTGATTTGGTCAGGCTGGAACCTTGCCAGTTCAGCTCAGGTTCACTTAATCAACCCTCATCTACCCTACTGCATGCTGGGTATTAAATACTCAGCTGAATAAGACACAGTGCTGGCCTTATAAAAACAGAGGCAAGCCAGTCAATGACATTTACCATACAGAGACTTCTGTAAAGAATGATCATAGGATGCTGGAGGAAGAGCACCACCCAGTCCAGAGGGCACTTAAGGCTTTCAGGTCATGATGCCCTGAGGTGTATGTGATTGCCTCTAAAGTCTTCATAGGAGTCTTCCTGGTGCTCACCTCTAATTCACTTCATCCTTATGAGGCTCCTGGTTCTCGACTTTGGGCCATCAACTATTGTCCATTTGGAACCAGCATTGATATCAGATATCTTGGCTCCTGTCTCTCTGCTTCCTTAGCCATGATAATCCTGATGAAGATCCTTTAGATAGTATGTGACAACTGACCATAGTTATCTGGTTTGATCCATGGCCTTGCTCCATGTAGGTCTCTGGTGAATTGATTAGACTTTCCTTGATGTTGGGATCAAAGCCAAGTTCTAGGATGGGGATACAATGGGAAGGTCACTGTAAGCAAGGTGATGGCAGGCACCTCAGTGGCTGTGCAGTCAGAACTGCTGGGGATCCAGCACAGGATTTTGGTGTGAGTGGCTTGATATTCTCATATAATGGCGGTTCTGGCTTCTGGACCAAGTATTTCTCTTCTCTCCTCTCCTCTTCATCTTTATCTTTTCCCTTCTCCTCCATTCCTCTTTCCTTTCCTTTTTTTTTTTTTTTTTTTTTTTTTTTTTTTTTTTTGGCATCAGAGTCTGTTTGTGCAACCAGATTGCTATGGACCTTGCTATATAGCCAACGTTGGCCTCACAATACTAGGATTGTACCCATGAGCTATCACAGTCAACTGCCATATACATTTCTTGTTCTTTACTTGTGGCCTTTGTCCTAGACCTCTACCATATTATTCTCCCAACCCCTCCTCCTGTCTATCACATGTGTGCACACTCAAGGAACTACTACTTCACCAATTTCTAGACCTAGTTGGCATTTCATGATAGAAATACAACAGTGTGGGGTCGGGAACCACTTATGGTTTGCTTTGCTTATAAGGGGGCTGGGGCCTAGCAGCATCGAGATCTCTGGCTGATACTGGGGATAAGTTTTCATTCCTGACCACACATTCAGATCTAGAATATTTGAATGTTCTTATCTTGTCTTCCATCTACCTTTAGACTCCTGGAAGACTTTGCCTTATGTTCCCAATCTTGCTTCTGAGCTACGGACACCACATCTCTTGTCATGAGCATTTCACCATCTGTTACTGGTTTAAAACAGCTCTCTATTGCTGTAGGAAAGATTCTGAGGGAATCTTCACCTTTGAGTCAGGGGTTGACCAGCCTTGCCTCAGAGAGACTCTGCTGGGCAGCCTCCTGCTCCTGTGTACTGAGAGCACTCAGTGCTTAGCTTGCCTTTGCCTCATTAGACCTCGTTCTACTGCTGTAGCACTACTTGGTAGAGTTCAGGATCATATTCCTCTTTGAAATGTTCTTTTTCTTCCTACTACCACCTTGCATCTTTTAAAATGGGAAAAAAGTTTAGAGGTCTAGATCAGGAGCTAGCCACATTCCACAGGGACCTGGTTGCCCATACAACCTCTGCTGTGGGTCTAGCAAGCCTCCTGGGTTGAAGGCTAGGCCTACTGGGAAGCCAACAATTCTCTCAACCACTGATGCTCCTCTGACAGTTTTACATGGAGATGGAGGAAGGTTTCATTCTGAAGGCCATTAGTCCCAACTGTTGACATCAATAGGAAGTCTCCTGTGAATCTCAAGAGGGTAACTTCCTACTGTTGGCAGGCCTGTGCACAGAACACAGTTAGTGTAAATTAAAAGTGGTGTGGGCACTTCTGGCCTGGTTGTGGTCTTCCATTTGCTCATCTTCATTGTTCTGATCCTATGTAATCAAGCTTATAATTTATACTTTAATTTTTTCTTAAATCAGCTCAGTTATAAAAGACTCCCTTTGACCTTTTCAATAGTATCTTAGCTTATATTTAAAGTTATATTTTTGTTTTATTATTTCCTTTTATAGTTAACATTAAGTAAATTCAGAATGCCTCAACTAAAAATATATCTGTATATATTAAATCCTTTTGAATATTTGCAAGGAGACCAACAGCTTTATAGGAGTTCTAAGTGACTAGAGTTTTTTTTCACTGTGTGTGTGCGTGTGTGTGCATGTGTGTGTGTGTGTGTGTGTGTGTGTGTGTGTGTGTGTAAAGACCAGAAGTAACCTCAAGTATCTTTTCTCTGGCATTATCTACCATGTTTTTTGAGACAGGGTCTTTTACTGGCATGGAACTTAGAAGGCTAAGAACTAGGAGGCTTAGAACTAGGCTGGCTGGCCAGTTAACATCAGGATTCCTTCCATCTCAGTTCCTCAGCACTGTGATTACAGGGTGTGCTACCACATCCAGCTTTATGATGGTTCTGGAAATGTAACTCAGGTCCCATGCTTATAGGTCAAAGAATTTACCCATTGATCCATTTTTCCCTCCCATGACTGGAGTTCTTTGGTATCACCAGATCTCATTTGGTTCTCCAGATTTTCCTTTCTCTAGGAAATAATTCTCAGAAGGTGCTCCTTAAAGCAAATATTTCTGATGATTCTTGATTGATTCAATGAAAGACATTGAAGTTCTCTTTCACCAACTGCTTTAGTTTTTGTGAGTTCTCAACTCAATAATTGTTTGAATAATTACCATATTCATGACTCCACAGGGGAGTGGGACATTCGTGGTCCTATGGTTAATCAGGCCATTCTCCTAGGATTCCCCTGAAGGATGCACATTTAAAGAGGACAATGATGGTGAAATTCAAAGTTCTAGTCAGAAGGATATGATGGCATGCTGGAGATTGAGCAGAGGAACATTTGACCTTGGCTAAGAAGGGAATTCTTCCATCTGAGACAGGTCCCCAGAGGGGGACAATGTTTCCAAATTTGTGACTTAAAGTTATTTATTTTTCTGTAATTTACCTTCATAGCAGCTTTATGCCATTCTTCATTGGAATAGAAATTAAGCCACACACACACACAAAATGCCTGGTAAAAAATAATTATGGTAGCTACTTAATGCTGGGGTCCCAGTAAGAAAATGTCATCATGGGTTGAGACTTTTAGTCCCCAGTATCCAATGTGGTTTATAGAGTAAGACTTTATAGGTTTTCATTCACATTAGTTGGGATGCTGTGATTTGCATTAAAATATCAGTGCTGTGATGGACCTACAACTACATGGTTGTTTTCTAGCTATTTGAATGTGTTGTATATGATCCTACCAATAGGCAAGAATAAACATTTCAACCACTCACTCAGAGTGAAGCCTGATGCTCAGCTATTGGGGGCCAGCCTAAGCCAGCAGGAACTGCACTGGGTCCCTGCCACAACTATTCCATCTGTCAGAACCCTATGAAGAGTTAAGATGGGCTCATCAGCCCCTTCCTCTGTTTGCATGAACATAACCACATAGAGTGGTTGGAAATGATGACCCTGCACACTCAACTTCACTTAAGGCCCTTCTCTCCTACCTCCAGTGGGCATGGTGAGATCCTGAATTAGAAAGACAGCTGCTTTGGGTTTGTCCATGCTGTCAGTCTGGATCTTTTTGCAAACTTAAGCCTGGGCAGTAGAAAAAGAACCCACTTTATTGCTACCACTGAATAGAGCAAATTAGTCCTTAAAGAGATGAATGCAACATCAACTCTGCCACAAGCCCAGCAGGTGTTTGAAGAGAAGAATGAAGCTTAAGGCACCTACAACATGGATAGCACTTCATGTAGTTGTGAGAGAGTTGGCAACTTCATAAAATCGCTAAGGGCCACTTAAGACATCTGTCACTTGAAGAGCTAAGGTGTAAATCACTTTCACTTCATTCTCTAAACACTGGGTCTATATTATTCAGGTTTCCAGAGAGTGTCACATGATCCTGTTAAGCTCCCTACAGAAAGGCCTAGCAGTAGTTAAGCCTGAATGAGATGGTTTTGAGAGTCCTGAGTTGCAGTATAGGGTCATTTTGTTAAGTGTTTATATATTTTTTGTGGTTTTGAAAGCGTCACTTATTACAGGATTCAGGTAACCTCTCCTGAAATTCATTGCTGGGAGAAATGTTCTTAGCCAGATTAATTTATTAGTTCTCCAAGAAAACCTTCATGGAATGTCTTTTGTGTTACAAGAGCACTTGTGTGTTATCTTTGGTCTCATGTAAGTGCTGTCTAACTTAAGTTTACGTTCATGTGTTCTTTGTCTGCTGGGAGCACCAAATGACATTTAGTAATTCAAGTACAGCAACTGTCTTTTGACAGCTACAACTAACTTATATTCTTTTTATTTTTTACTATTTGCTTCACACTGCATTATAATGGGTGATAATTGGACTGTATTAAAACCCATTGTTAAAATTTTATATGGTATAGGGAAATCTGTAGGCTCTCCTTTCTTTCTGTGTCCTCCAACACTGCTCCTTGGCACAACCATTATTAATTGTATGATATGCATGAATTGAGCTACACAGCTCTCTCTCTCTCTCTCTCTCTCTCTCTTTTAATACACAGAAACACACACTCACGCATGCATGCAATCACTCGCACGTACACTCACACACTTGTGGATTTCATTCCAGATAATTTACTGGAGCGCCAAGGGCAAGGGAGAGTTGGCAGCAATCCATCCCAAGTGATAAGGAGATGCGCTGTTAGAAGTGAATTATAGAAATGATAAGATTCCATGAAGGTTGATCTGCTCTTGATTAGTTCCCCACAGAAGAAATTGTAAACAAGTCAGATACCATACTCCTTCCTGTGCCGAGCAGCTCTCTTACCAGATCTTCATCCCATGACTACCACACTGAACACACGTACTTCTGTATTGGGAAACACGCATTCATATAACATACATATGTGCAAGTGTATAAAATGTATATTTATGGCATATATCTTCCTAAAATATAAATGGAATGATACACATTATTTTTACAAATTTTTCTATTAATTTTTAGTCTTTACTGGGCTTCTCTCTATAGCCTTCCATTTTTCAAAGTAGGATATATATATTATTGCAAACTTAAGCCTGGGCAGTAGAAAAAGAGCTTATATACATATATCCCATGCAAACCTTGAACTTGCTATGTAAGCTGTAGCTGACATTGAACTCCTAAACCTCCTGTCTCTAACTCGCAAGTGCTAGGATTAGAGGCATATACATCATGCCTGCATCAAAAATGTATTATTATTGTTGTTATTTCAGCACTTGGGATCAAGCCCAGGTCCTTGCACCTGGGGGCCTCTTCGCCACTGAGCCACTTTACCAACTGTAGCATTTAAAAAATATTATAAATGTTTTAAAAATTTGGTTACAAGACAGTAGTTTCCATATGTTTTTTAAATACTTCTCGTTTGGGTTAGACCCTTTCCTTACCTCCTACCCCCACCCCTCCATGCTCTCCACTCCTTGTATTCTTTCTCTATTTTTACATCACCTATTCTCTACCTTCCCTCGGCCCTTCCCTTAAAGTATTCTGGAACCTCCACAAGATGTCTTTCTAGTTCTCTGGCTTGGACACACATTCCAAGTTAAATAGACAAAATTAGAGATTCAAAGTCAGGACTCATGTTTGAGGGAGAACATGTGGCCTTTGTTTCTCTGTGCCTGGATAATGTCACTCAATATGGTATTCCCAATTACCTCATCTATCTCAGATTTCATTTTTCTTTGCAGTTGAGCAAAAATTCCATCGTGTATAGGTAACACATGTCCATTATGTCATGTATATCCCACATATTCATTATTGATAGACGGACAGGCTGATTCTCCTCCTTAGCTATTGTGACTAGAGCGGCGATGAACAGGGATGAGCAAGTATCTCTATAGCATCCTTTGGGTATATGGCCAGGGGTAGAGTACCTTGGTCATATGGTAGTTCTATCTCTAGCTTTTTTGAGAAGTCACCACACTGATTTCTATGTAATGTCACCAGTTTGTACTTCCCCTACCAGTGAATAATGTTTTCTTTCCCCCACCACCCTAACTCCACAGCCTTTCCAGCATCTGTAATCCTTTGAAGTCTTGCTGATGGCCTTTCTGACTGAGATGAGAAGAAATCTCAAAGTGGTTTGCATTTGCATGTCCCTGGTGGTTAATGATGTTGAAGACTTTTTTTTGTTTGTTTGTTTTGGCTTGTTTTTTCAAGTCAGGGTTTCTCTGTTTCTCTTGGCTGTCCTAGAACTTGCTCTGCAGACCAGGCTGGCCTCGAACTCAGAGACAACTCCCTCTGCCTCTAGAGTGCCACCACCACTTTTCTTAAAAGAAAGTGATGTGGTTTCCTTTTTGTTTGGTTGGTTGGGTTTTTTGAGACAGGTTCTCACTATGTAGCTCTGGCTGTCCTGGAACTCACTATGTGTAGACCAGGCTGACCTCAAACTCAGAGATCTGCCTACCTCTGCCTCCCAAGTGCTAGGATTAAAGACTTGTACCACCACACTCAGCTGTGTTGAAAACTTTTAAAGTGTTTATTAGCCATTCATATTCCTTGTTTTGAAAATTCTCTGTTTAGATCTATGTATGGATCCAGTGCAGATCAGGTTGTTTATCTACTTAACATTTTATATTTTGAGATCTACATATATGTATGTGTGTGAGAATTTTATGTATGTATACATAATGTATGTATGCATTTTAAATATTAATCCTCAATCAGATATTTAGCTGGCAAAGATTTTATCTTGTTCTTTAGGCTACTTCTTGACTCTATTAACTGTTCCCTTTGCTGTACCTAAGTCTTTTCATTTCACCAGTCTTCATTTGTCAGTTGTTGACTCCATCACCTGAGCAACAGGAGTCCTGTTTAGATAGTCCTTACCTATTCCTGTATATTTCCTCAGGTACCCACTACTTTTCTTCTAGCAGTTTCAGAGATTTAGATTTTACATTGGGGTCTTTTGGTCTGCTTGACATTGATTTGTATGCAGAGTGAGAGATGAGAGTCTAGTTCCTTCTCCTACACATGCAATTTTACCATTTGTTGAAGATACTGTTTTTCTTCTTTGCTATATTTCTGGCATTTATGTCAAAAATTAGGTCACCATGGTTGTGTGGAATTGAGTCCATGTTTTCTGTCCTCTTCCACTGATCTCTGTTCCTAAGGTTTTATTTTTGTTTGCTTGGGTCAGTATCATGCCATTTTTATTGCTGTATCTTCCTAGTGTGATTTGAGATTGGATGTGGTAATGCTTCTAGCATGCTTCTTTTTGTTTAGGGTTTCCTTGGTTGTCTTGAGTCTTTTGTGTTTTCACATGAATTTTAAGAGTTTTCTTTCTATTTTGTGATGAATGGCATGATGATTTGGATTACTGAGTCTGTAAACTGCTTTTGGGAGAATGGTAGTTTAGCTAAACTGTGAGAATTGGGAGGTCTTCCTATCTTCGACTTTCCCCCTCAATTTCTTTCTCCCATGTTTTAAAGTTTTGAATGTGGTCTTTTATTTTTAGTTAGGTTTATTCCGAGTTATTATTTGGTTAAGGATAATGGGATGGAATTGTTTTAATAATTTGTTTCTCAGTGTGATTACTTTTGGTAAATAAAAAGGCTACAGTCTTTGATGTGCCATTTTTGTATCCTGCCACTTGGCTCACAGTATTTAGTCCTAGAAGTTTTCTGGTGGAGTCTTTAGGATTTCATTTGTTTAGCATGAATATGATCTGTAAGCGAAGCTACTCTGACATTGTCTTTTCTTATTTCTATCTGTTTTATTTCCTTCTCTTATCTTATTGCTCTAGACAAACACTACACTGAGTGAGAGTGAAGACATTCTACTATCCTGGTTTCTGACTTTGATGGAGTTGCTTTGAATTTTTCTCCATTTACTCTGGCATGATGATAGCTGTGGGTCTGTCATACCCAGTCTTTCCATGTTGAAGTAGTATCCCTCCAACCATATTTTCTCAAGAACCTTTATCACTAGAGGTTACTGAATTCTGTCAATGGTCTTTTATGCATATTTTGAGGCGATTATGTGATTTTTGTGTTTAAGTTTGATTATATGATTTATTATGTTTATCGGCTTGTCTATGTTGAACTATCCCTGCATCCCTGGGATAAAGCTAACTTGATTGGGTAGAGAACAATTTGGATGTGTCTGTATTCACTTTTCAAATATTTTGTTGAGTTTTTGCATCTATGTTTATCAAAGATATTAGTCAATAGTGCTCTTTATCTGATTTTTGTTCTAGCATAATGGTAGCTTCGTAGAAGGGGTTTAGAGGTTAGAGAAAATCTTTGCCAGCTAAATATCTGAGAGAGGATTAATATTTAAAATGCATTTCTATTCATTTCTATTTGGTAGAATAATTTGAATGACATTGGCTGTTGGTTTGCTTTAAAATAGCAGAATTCAGCTATGCATCCATTTGAATCTGGGCTTTGTTTAGTTATGAGCTTATTACTACTTCAACTTCCTTGTTTGCTGTAGGGTAACTGGTCCTATGTTCTACTGATAGGCCTACTAATCTCATCTTGATTTAGATGAATCAAATATCTCTAGAAATCCATTCACTTCTCTTAAGTTTTCCAATTTGTTTGAATACAGTTTTGCTGTTGTTGTTTTAAGTATGCCCTTACAATTTTCTTAGGCATCCATTGTAATCCTTCATTGTCCACCTCTAATTTTGGGTTCTTCCTTTCTTTTAGTTACTTGGCTAATAGTTTACTATTAATAGAGACTTGTTCATCTTTTCAAAGAGCCAACTCTTGATTTTATTGCTTAGATTGTTTATTTCTCATCTGTTTCCATTTCATTAATTTCTGGCCTGGCTTTGTTTTTGTTTTTCCCTGTTGGCATGAGGTCCTGGGAGGGGTGAGTGGGGAGCTGGGTGGTATAGGGAGAAGGAAGGAGAGGGACCTATCTGGTGGTACCATATGTGCTGGGTTCTGGGAAAGGCCAGTTGGGAGTTGGGCAGCCTAATGCAGAAGAAGGCAAGGGGCCTACTTGGCAGTGGGAGGTCCCAGGAAAGGAGTTGGGTGGCCCAGGAGGTGGAGGCCTGGCAATCTTTGAGAGCCTTACACAGGCATTTTTTCTTAGTGATTTCAGATAACCAATATGTGAGTGTTCTGTATAATTTTTATTTAACTCTCTCTATTTTGCTCTTCTATTAGCATGAGAGCTACATTTTGCTGATAATATTGATAGTATCTCTTTTTGAATTAGTAGGTTTATCTCTTTACATTTTAAAGACACATGTGTATGTGTGTGTGTGTGTGTGTGTGCATGAATGTATGAGCATATGTATGCATGTATATGTGTATGTATGTGTGTGTATGTGTGTATAGGTGTATATATGTGTGTGCATGTATTTGTGTGTATGTGTGTATGTGTATGTATGTGTATATGTGTATATATGTGTATGCATATGTATATGTATATATGTGCGCATATGTGTGTATATGTATATATGTAGTTTTTTGTTTATTTGATTGTATTTTGTGTTTTATGTCATTTTTGTAATTTTTTAAGTTTTATTGCATTATAATGAGAAAAGTTACATATTTCAATTTATCTGAATTTGTTAACATTTAAAAACATATTTTAAAGTAAATAGAATTAAATCATATTCTTGTTTTCCTTTTGTACCCCAACTCCTCCTCCTCCTTCAATACCTACAATATCTTTTTTGTCATATTCTTTAAAATTTATAAAATATTATAACAATAGAAATGAGTATTGTAAAAGTTGTTTGATATAAAACAACAATCAATTTAAGTCTTATGTAGATACTTGTCTACAGCAATACTGAAAATATATAATTTTTCTCAATATAAATTTTAAATAACTCCAAACATATTAACTGTATACTTCAAAATAATACATCACTACTAATATTTTCTTAAATAAACATAGATATATAAAGTGTTTTTGTTTGTTTGTTTTGTATTTAGTAGAGCTTAAAATCTTGGCTCTTACTGTGGTAACTTCATACAAGAGTTACAAATGTCAAGCAAAGCATTCAGTCTCATTCTTTGTTGTTCCTTTACAAGCTACCTCCCAATTTAATTGTCTACATTTCTTTTGGGTATATAAATACTTTTGAAATTTGTAAGCTGTTCTGAAAACCATAGTATAGTGTAAAAACATGAAATAAATAATACTACTAATAGAGAGG
>NW_022196914.1:63939140-63942134 GCF_008632895.1 Mastomys coucha | reverse complement strand
AATTAGAGAGACCATTGGATGACAGTCAATAAATTTCTAATTCCTCATATTTTTGGATTTCAATTGATATGTTGGTAATATTAATTTTCATATTATGATATTAAGAAAAAGTAATTGTTACTTCCTATTTTTTTTTTTTTTTTGAGACAGGGTTTTTCTCTGTATAGCTCTGGCTGTCCAGGAACTCACTCTGTAGACCAGGCTGGCCTCAAACTCAGAAATCCACCTGCCTCTGCTTCCCAAGTGCTGAGATTAAAGGCGTGCACCATCACTGCCTGGCTCCCTATTGTTTTTGTTGTAAGAGGTGGAATTAGGTTTGTGTGGGTTTGTTGAAAGATTACCTTCTTGCTTCTTCTAGGGTGTAGTTTTGCTCCTTATGTTGATGTTTTACATCTATTATCCTTTGTAGGGCTGAATTTGTGGAAAGATACTGTGTAAATTTTGTTTTGTCATGGAGTATCTTGTTTTCTCCATCTATGGTAATTGAGAGTTTTGTTGGGTATAGTAGCCTGGGCTGGCATTTGTGTTCTCATAGGGTCTGTATGATATCTGCCCAGGATCTTCTAGCTTTCATAGTCTCTGGTGAGAAGTCTGGTGCAATTCTGATAGGCCTGCCTTTTCATGTTACTTGACCTTTTTCCCTACTGCTTTTAAAATTCTTTCTTTGTTTAGTGTATTTGGTGTTTTGATTATTATGTGATGGGAGGAATTTCTTTTCTGGTCCAGTCTATTTGGAGTTCTGTAGGCTTCTTGTATGTTCATGGGCATCTTTTTCTTTAGGTTAGGGAAGTTTCCTTCTATAATTTTGTTGAAGATATTTACTGGCCAATGACTTGGGTGTCTTCACTCTCTTCTATACCTATTATCCTTAAGTTTGGTCTTCTCATTGCATACTGGATTTCCTGGATGTTTTGGGTTAGGAACTTTTTGGTTTTTGCATTTTCTTTGACTGTTGTGTCAATGTTTTCTATGGTGTCTTCTGCCCCTGAGATTCTCTCTTCTCTCTTGTATTCTGTTGCTGATGCTTGCATCTATGACTCCTGATTTCTTTCCTAGGTTTTCTATCTCCAGGGTTGTCTCTCTTTCTGGTTTCTTTATTTTTTCTATTTCCATTTTTTAGATTCTGGATGGTTTTGCTCATTTCCTTCACCTGTTTGATTGTATTCTCCTGGAGTTCTTTAAGGGATTTTTGTGTTTCCTCTTGAAGGGCTTCTAGCTGTTTACCTGTGTTCTCCTGTATTTCTTTGAGGGTGCTATTTTTGTCTTTCTTAAAGTCCTGTATCATCATCATGAGAAGTGATTTTATATCTGAATCTTGCTTTTCCAGTGTGATAGTGTGTCCTGGACTTGCAATGGTGGGAGTATTGGGTTCTGATGATGCCAAGTAACCTTGGTTTGTGTTGCTTATATTCTTATGCTTGCCCTGCATCATCTGGTTATCTCTAGTGCTACCTACCCTTGCTAAATCTGACTGGAGCCTGTCCTTCCTGTGATCCTGGTTGTGTCAGAATTCCTCAGAGTCAAGCTGTCTCTGTGATCATGTGATTCTGGGATTCTGTGATCTTAGGCTTGTTAGAGCACCTGGGAGTAGAGCTTCCTCTGGGTGTTTTGGGAATGACTGCAGAGTTTGTGCCCAAGGTCTGCTCAGGGCACCAGCCCAGACAGCGGAAGCAACCCGAGCTATTGGGTCAGCAGAGTTCTGTGTGCTTGGTCCCTCTGGTCCCAGTTACTCCCAGTGCTGGGACAGATGTTGTGTCCTCCTCACCTCTGATCCTGGGCGTGTTAGAGCACCTGGGAGTGGAGCTTCCTCTGGGTGTTGTGGGACTAGCTGCAGAGCTTGCACCCAAGGTCTGCTCAGGGCACCAGCCCAGACAGACTGGAAGAGATCTGAGCTACTGGGCTGGCAGAGTTCCTGTGTGCCTAGTCCTGCTGGTCCCAGTTACTCCAGGTGTTGGGACAGATATTGTGTCCTCCTCACCACTGATCCTGGGCATGTTCCATTTTCTTAATTTTTATTTCATCAGTTCTTCTGTATTTTCTTTTGTCTTGTAATAAAAATAATATTTAAAAATTTGATATACTTGAACCTCTATTTTTAAATCTGTCTTGGACAGCTTTTACAACACATTGCAAAATAAGAAAAAATTATATCCACACTTCTAAGTCTTTCCCTTCATCTTACTTTTAGTTTATATATATATATATATATATATATATATATATATATATATATATACATTACCAAGATTTATAATGTGAGTAGGACTGAGCTCTGGAAAGATAATTATATACCCAGTGCTCCCCAATACTCAATTCACCCACACATGGGGTGATCACACGGTCCTTTTACCCATGGTTCTCCTGTTCATGGCATGACTTTAAACACTTCTACCTATCTTTGATTATCACTACTTTTTATTTTAAGGACTCATAAAGTGTTACACATCAGAAACTTTGCATTTCTAAAACATATCTGACTGTGCGGGTATGGCCACACACACCTGTTATCCCAGCATTTGGGAGGCAGAAGAATCATAAGTTTGAGGCCTACAGAATAAGACCATCTAAAAAATAGAAGCAAAACAAAATAAAGCAAGCAGCTATTGTTCTACAAGCTTTATACATAAGTTTCATACTTATTAGATCATGTATTTTTATCATAAAAGTTAAAAAAAGAGAACCTCTTTTTAAAAAAAACTTTATTTTTATTTTATGTGTCTGCCTGCACAGGTGTCTAAGTGGTATGTGCATGCATCCAAGGAAGCCTAAAGAGGCATCAGACACCCTGGAACTGGAGTTGTAGGTAGTTGTGAGCTGCCAAACCCTGGTCCTCTGGAGGAACAGCAAGTGCTCCTAACCACTGAGCCCTCTCTCCAGCTCCCCTCAGTGGATGTCGTTGACACTGTTCTAGCAAATTTTGTATTAAAGGTTTGGAATACAGGAAGAACAACCCACATTCCACAAGGAACTCAAGAAGAAGGAAGACCAAAAGGT
>NW_022196914.1:63857918-63938615 GCF_008632895.1 Mastomys coucha | reverse complement strand
AAAAAAAAAAAAAAAAAAAAAAAGGTTACTTAAGAGAAGGCCGAGGTCCTCCTTCATGGGGATATATTTTAATTCCTGAATACCTATAGGATTCTTTTTTTTTAAGTTGAACTTTAGGGACTCCTCAAAATTGGCTCAAGAGTCTGAGAAAATACCTTTACTTGGATGAAAGTTTCATGTTGGGAGATCTTAAGTGGTTGGATTCACCTCTTTATCTCAGAAAAACATTTTTCTATGTCTCCAAATACTTGTTCTCTCTACTTAGGAAAATCATCCTGTCAAGAAGTGCCTCATGATGGCCACTTCAGCATTATCCATGATCTCTGTTTCCTCAAAAGCAATTATCTTAAAAAAAATGTTTTACTAAAACTTTTAGTGTGCATAGAAAATAATGGTCTTTATTGTGACATTTTAATATGTGCATCTATTGTCCTTTGTTCATAATCCCTTATCACTGCCATCTCTTGTCCCTGACTGGTCCTCTTCCTACTTCCAAAGAATCCCTCTTTGCTGTCACACTATGAGCTCCTCCTGCCTCAGACTCCCAATCACTGGGATTTTAAGCATGCACCACCATGCCTGGCAAAGAAAGAGAGTTTAATCATGCAAAGATTCAGATAATGTAGCCTGTGAGTCTGTAAGGTAAGAAGCATTTTATTATCCACATTTAAGTATGTATGCATGTTTATATGTTTTTACAGATGTATCTGTGTATATAAACATCTAAATCTGAGTTCTACAAGTGAGAGAAACAAGAGACACTGCCTCTCTCCTTCTCTGTCTGAAACCCTTTCTTGTTCCCTCTCCTTTTGTCGTAGATCCTTATCTTCTCCACATGTGTAGTCTACCTTCTGCTGTCATGTGAGATATCCTTCCTCTCACCTCCCTCCCTCTGCCCTCCTCCCTTCCTCCATCCTCCCTGCCCCCTCTCTCCCTCCTCCCTGAGTCTGGCTTATTTTACTTTACATAATGATTGGTGCTTTATTTTCTGTACTCTTCATATCTGTTCTTTCCCATTTGATTACTATGACTTTTCAATGCAATTCTTTTACATTCTTGCTTTCAGTATTACCCGTTCCTGCTTCTTCTAATGTGACTTAATGGCAATGTTTATCACCTTTTATCGCTCTATGCTCAAATTGTTGATTCCATGGTTTCTCATCTTTGCTCTCTGTCTCCCAAAGACCCCCATGTTAGCTTTTCTTATAGACTGAGCGTAAGTACATACAAGTTTCTTCCCTTCTCCAAGGCTATTCTTTCTTCTCCCGCTCTCTGCCTCTGTCTGTCTGTCTGTCTCTCCTAGTTTGCTCTTCGCCTTTCAGGATTGCTTCCTACTTCCTAAGTGCTGTCTCTACATGGATCATATCTTGCATTCTTTTCTTTTGTTTATTTTTTAGGATTTTAAATGGATTGTGGTTTTCTCTCCTCCAACTCCTCCCCTATCCTCCCCAATTTCCTACTTACCCCAATTCATACTGTTTCTTTCTATCTCTCAACAAGATACAAACACATCTAAAAACAATAAAGCAAAATGAGATAAATAGGAATAAACAAACCAGGATGGGAGAAAACAAAGGAATAAACAGATGAAAAAGAAAAACACATAGACACAGAAATGCACAGATTTGCACACACAGAAATCTAATAAAAACACAAACCCAGAAATCATAATATATATGCAAAGGTTGTAAGGTTAAAAACCAACCAACCAAACAAATAACCAAACAAAAGTAAAACAAGACCGTGAAAAAGCATTATGAGACAAAGAAACTCCTAAAACCCCACTGAGTTCATGTTGTATTGGCCACCTACTTCTGGGCATGGGGCAGGGCCAGAAGAGCGTAATACCCATTGAGTCTCTGTTGCAGAAGAGGGAGCATTTTCATTTGTGAGCAGTTAATTGTAGATAACTTCTGAGTAAGGGATGAAAGCGAGGGCATGTGCCCACTTCCTTTAGTGCTGTGACCCCATCTGGCATAGACCCATGTAGGCCCTGTGCATGCCTTCACAGTCTTTGTGAGTTCATATGTACACTGATCCTGCTGTGTATAGAGGACCTTGTTTCCTTGGTATTCTCCATCCCTCCTGTATCTTAGAATCTTTTTGCCCGTCTTCTGCTTTGTTCCCTGAGCCATGAGAAGAGGGATTTGATGAAGACATCCCATTTAGCACTGAGTGTTTCAAAGTGTCTTACCCTCTGTACATTGTCCAGCTGCAGGTCTCTGTATTTATTCCCATCTACGGGAGAAGCAAGCTTCTCTGATAATGAAGGGGTAAGACACGATTTGAAAGGCAAATCTATCTGGAAGGATGGTAAGGACAGGATCCATGGCACAGAGCTCTCCCAGGACCTCTCTTCCTCTGCCCTGAGCTCACCCCTCGAGTGTTCTGCTAGTCTCTGCAGAAGAGGGGGCTGAGGTATTCCCAGTGCAGTCTCTGTTTGACACCTGATAGTTTAAATATTCTTTTAAATCAAAATTTCAGTAGTACAAAATGATGTGAGTCAGAAAAGATCTCACCCACCATATCCAACTCCTTCTGCTGAGCTAATCGCACTGACTAATTTGTGTCTGTCCTTGGGATACAGGAGTCTGTACTTGTACAGCTCTTGGATTCAAATAGGATCACAGTGCTGTGGCTGGAATGTGGTTGGAGTTGTATCTTTCAAGGGCTCATGTGCTGCTCTCTTGGTGGGATATGGTGTGGACCTTCTAAAGGTAGGGCCCAGTGGGAGGCAATCCCACTATGAGGACACTGTCCTCCCAAAGAATTAGTGTATTCTTGCAGTCTGTTTGGGCTGGTGCCCTGGGCAGACCTTGGGCACAAACTGCAGCCAGTCTCACAACACCCAGAGGAAGCTCTACTCTCAGGTCCTCTAACAAGCCCAAGATCACAGGATCCCTGAATCACAGGATCCCAGAGACAGCTTGACTCTGAGGAGTTCTGACACAACCAAGATCACAGGAAGGACAGGCTCCAGTCAGATTTAGCAAGGGCAGGTAGCACTAGCGATATCCAGATGGCGGGGGTGAGGGGATGTGTAAGAAAATAACACAAACCAAGGTTACTTGGCATCATCAGAACCCAATTATCCTACCATAGCAAGTTCTGGACACACTATCACACCAGAAAAGCAAGATTCAGATCTAAAATCACGTCTCATGATGATGATATAGGACTTTAAGAAGGACATAAATAACTTCTTCAAAGAAATACAGGAGAACACAAGTAAACAGTTAGAAGCTTAAAGAGGAAACACAAAAATCCCTTAAAGAACTACAGGAAAATACAATCAAACAGGTGAAGGAAATTAACAAAACCATCCAGAATCTAAAAATGGAAATAGAAACAATAAAGAAACCAGAAAGAGAGACAACCCTGGAGATAGAAAACCTAGGAAAGAAATCAGGAGTCATAGATGCAAGCATCAGTAACAGAATACAAGAGTTAGAAGAGAGAATCTCAGGGGCAGAAGACACCATAGAAAACACTGACACAACAGTCAAAGAAAATGCAAAAACCAAAAAGCTCCTAGTCCAAAACGTCCAGGAAATCCATGACACAATGAAAAGACCAAACCTAAGGATAATAGGTATAGAAGAGAGTGAAGATTCCCAATGTAATGGGCCAGTAAATATCTTCAACAAAATTATAGAAGAAAACTTCCCTAACCTAAGGAAAGAGATGCCCATGAACATACAAGAAGCCTACAGAACTCCAAATAGACTGGACCAGAAAAGAAATTCCTCCTGTCACATAATAATCAAAACACCAAATGCACTAAACACACGAACAATTTTAAAAGCAGTAAGGGAAAAAGGTCAAGTAACATATAAAGGCAGGCCTATCAGAATTACACCAGACTTCTCACCAGAGACTATGAAAGCTAGAAGATCCTGGGTAGATGTCATACAGACCCTATGAGAACACAAATGCCAGCCCAGGTTACTATACCCAACAAAACTCTCAATTACCATAGGTGGACAAAACAAGATATTCTATGACAAAACAAAATTTATACAATATCTTTCCACAAATCCAGCCCTATAAAGGATAATAGATGGAAAACATCAACATAAGGCATGAAACTATGCCCTAGAAGAAGCAAGAAAGTAATCTTTCAACAAACCCACACAAACCTAATTCTACCTCTTACAACAAAAACAACAGGAAATAACAATTACTTTTTCTTAATAAATATGAAAATTAATATTACCCACATATCCTAATGGATTGAAATTTAAAAATATGAGGAATTAGAAATGTTTGACTGTCATCCAATGGTCTCTATAATTTGGTAATTGGAGAAATAGGTCCAATATTGTACAATCCATATACACTTTCTGCTTGTTTGTATGTGACAGTGTCTTGCTGTGTACCATATAAAGGTCTTGCAATCATGTTTCTCCTATCTCAGCCTCTCTATTAGTAGTATTGTTTATTTGATGTTTACATTATAGTATGGTTTTTAGAACAGCTTACATATTTCAAAAGTATTTATACAGCCAAAAGAAAGGTAGACAATTAACTTGGGAGGTGGCTTGTAAGAGAACAACAAAGAGTGAGACTGAATGCCTTGCTTGACATTTGTAGCTCTTGTATCAAGTTTGAAGAAGAGGACTTTATAAGTTACTCTTTCTCTGAGATGAATGATTTATCAAATTATCACAGCCAATGAACCAGATTCTCACCTAATGTCTGTGCCACCCTCCAAGCAGAACCATTGTTCATTGAAGTAGTTAGTGAATGACTTCATGGATAGACCATCTTAATACACACACCATTTCTTAAATGAATGTAACCTGTTCTCTGTTGGCTGAGAATAAAGTCACTCACTCAAGTTAATTAGCTTTGACCATAGCAGGAAGTCTGTATCCAAAAATCGTGCCTGCAATTCATTCCTTGGTGCAGCAGAACTGTCAACTCTCAGCTTAGCTACGATGGAGGTAAAATCCTCTGGTGATGTGAGGGTCATTGAAATACAGCCTTATTACAATGAAATCCAATGTCTAAAAATTGTTCTTATTTTGGGCTTGTACCACAGTAAGAGCCAGAATTTTAAGCTCTACTAAATACAAAACAAACAAACTTTATATATTTATGTTCATTTTAAAAAATACTAGTAGTAATATATTATTTTAAAGTATACAGTTAATATGTTTGGAGTTATTTTAAAATTTATATTGAGAAAAACATATGTATTTTCAGTATTGCTATAGACCAGCATCTATGTAAGACTGTTAAATTGATTGTTGTTTTATATCAAACAACTTTTATAATACTCATTTTTATTGTTATAATATTTTATAAATTTTAAAGAATATGACAAAAATGTATGTATTGAAGGGGGTCTCTGGGAGGAGTTAGGGTACAAAACTGAAACAAGAATGTGATTTAATTCTATTTACTTAAAATATGTTTTTAAATGTTAACAAATTCAGATAAATTGAAATCATGTAACTTTTCTCATCATAATGCAATAAAACTTAGATCAATAAAAAAGAGCTGTGTATTCTTACATTACACTGGTTATAAAAGAATAAGTCTTACCCTTTCCTAGTCTAGCTCTCTGTCTAGCCATATGGCCTCTCACACACATGATTCTATCACGATGTCATCTACCATGATGTGGCACAGATGGGGGACCCTAGAGAGGGCCATCCTCTATGGGCTTTTACCCTGTAAAACTGAGAGTTAAAACTTATTCTCTCCTTCAGCCTCTGCTCCATACTTTGTCTCTGTATCTCCTCCTATGGGTATTTTGTTCCCCCTTCCATGAAGGACTGAAGTATCCACACTTTGGTTTTCCTTCTTCTTGAGCTTCATGTAGTCTGTGAATTGTATCTTAGGTATTTTGAGCTTCAGGGCTAATATCCACTTATCAGTTAGTACATACCATGTGTGCTCTTTTGCTAATGGGTTACCTCACTCAGGATGATATTTTCTAGTTACATCCATTTGCCTAAGAATTTCATGAATTCATTGTTTTTAATAGCTGAGTAGTACTCCATTGTGTAAATAAACCACATTTTCTGTATCTATTCCTCTGTTGAGGGACATTTGTGTTGTTTCCTGCTTCTGGCTATTATAAATAAGGCTGCTATGAACATAGTGGAGCATGTGTCCTTATGGTTGGAGCATGTTGGAGCATCTTCTGGGTATATGCCCAGGAGTGGTATAGCTGGGTCCAGTTTTCTGAGGAACCACCAAACTGATTTCCAGAGTGGTTGTACCAGCTTGCAATCTTACCAGCAATAGAGGCGTGTTCCTCTTTCTCCACAACCTTCCCAACATCTGCTGTCACCTGAGTTTTTTTTTAATCTTAGCCATTCTGACTGGTGTGAGGTAGAATCTCAGGGTTGTTTTGATTTGCATTTCCCTGATGACTAAGGATGTTGAACATTTCTTCAGGTGCTTCTCAGCCATTCGGTATTCCTCAGTTGAGAAGTCTTTGTTTAGCTCTGTTCTCCATTTTTTAATAGGGTTATTTTGTTCTCTGGAGTCTAACTTCTTGAGTTCTTTGTATATATTGGATATTAGCCCTCTATCTGATGTAGAATTGGTAAAGATCTTAGACTGAAGAAAAGGCCACCCAGAGACTGCCCCACCTGGGAATCCTTCCCATATATGGTTACCAAACCAAGACACTATTGTGGATGCCAACAAGTGCTTCTTGACAGAAGCCTCTTATAGCTGTCTATTGAAAGGCTCTGCCAGTTCCTGACAAATACAGAGGTGGAGGCTCGTAGCCAACCATTGGACTGAGCACAGGGTCCCCAATGGAGGAGCTAGAGAAAGAACCCAAGGAGCTGAAGGGTTTGCAGCCCCATAGGAGGAACAACAATATGATCCAACCAGTACCCCCAGAGCTCCCAGGGACTAAATCACCAACCAAAGAGTACATGTGGAGGGACCCATGGCTCCAGCTGCATGTGTTGCAGAGGATGGCCTAGTCAGTCATCAATGGGAGGAGATGCTTTTGGTCCTGTGAAGGCCCCATGCCCCAGTATAGGGGAATACCAGGACCAGGAAGTGGGAGAGAGTGTGTTGGTAAGCAGGGGGAGGGGGAAGGGAATAGGGATTTTTTTCCCAGAGGGGAAACGGGGAAAGGGGATATCATTTTAAACGTAAATAAAGAAAATATCTAATAAAAAATCCCAACCTCATTCTCTAGCTTCGGTGATTCCACTTTAGCAGGAGGGAGTGGACTAAGATGCATCGCCATGCACACCAAGCTTTCTCACTGAACACTTAGGCTGGGAGTGGCTGCCCTGTAGCATACACCCAACTAGTGGAGTTCTGCTGCAGTGCTGAGTTCTCCTCCGACTCACACCAAGTCTGCTGTCCAGTCTAGCCTTTCTCAGTCAGCAGTGAGTCCTGAATGCCTTTTATTTTGTGTTTTAATTTTTCTATGTTTTCTCCCATCTCATGGGCTCTTAGAACTGGTAGCATACCCTGAGGACTCAGTAAGGGACAGGGATGGTAACAGGGGTCATCTTATTCTTCCAAGGTGAGATGACAGTCAGTCATATCTGTTCAAACATCCCTGCTCATAGATGCAACTCTGTTTATCTGTCCTGCCTCTGTGTCTGTCTTGATAAGACAGGCATGAAGATGCCAAAGAGGAACATTTCAGCAAGTGTGGGACACCAGAGGCCTGTGCTTTCGCTGCAGTTCTCCTTCCAAGGTGTGCTTTGGTTTAGCCTGGGAGACATGAGGTTTATACAGCTGGCCTCGCTCATACTTACGATGTTTTTAATGAAAACAATATAGTTATCTCTGAGATTTGGACCAAAACAAGCTAACAAATCAGAGAGTTCAAATAAAGATATTTAAGGAGAGATGAGATAAACCACCTAAAGTTTCAACCTCACCAGGAGCAATTTTAACAACAGGAACCTTGAGTCTCACCTTCCAGCTTTGTTATCTTCCATTCATGACATCAGACAAAAGTTTCCTCAAGGGGTGTTAGGAATGATTTTTCTGGCGGGGTAAGACTTTCTCTCATGGTGCTTCAGAGGCCCCCCCCACATCCTCTGTGTACCCAGCCTGTGAATTGTTGGAGACCCAGCTGTTGGTTATAGCACAAATACCGAAGGATGGCATAATCTTATTTAAGAGAATCTTTAAGACATCTGTAAAATGTGTTCATTGTATTCTTGGCTCTGTACCAAGCATTTTCATACGAACTATCTCATGACACTTTCACAAACAACACAGTGGGAGTAGTTAGAGTCAAAAGCCCTGGATTAAATTCTGACTCTGCCAACCCTCATTCTTGGCAAAATTGTTTAAGCCTGTATCTCATCACAGATGAGATGAGTAGTGACCATACCCTTGGAGGACAGCTACATGAGAACATTTGTGGAAATCTCCCAGCCAGCTATCAGTCTCTGGCTGACACTCATAGAGTATGGGTATATTTACTTTATTACCCTATCACCTCTATCCCTTGAATGAAGAGGCATCAGCCCACATTGAAGTGTTTTACCATGTTACCTCGCCATTAGAATGGCAGGGTCTGGATACTTCTCAAGCTGACTACAGGGCCTGTGATTTGAAACTCGACTAGATTCTTCTCCTTCTCCTCCTCCGCCTTTTTTGTTTGCCTAAATGTATGTCTGAGTGGCTCAGTTCTTTGGGGGACACACTGTCCTAACAAGACAAAATGTCTTTGAAATTCCTCATATAAAAGAACCATCCCCCAAACTATATTGAAGTTTCCCCCTGGCTTTTATTTTAGGGTCATGCTCTTCTTTCCTGCTTAGTATTTTCATTCAGAGTTAATATTTTATTCAAATAACCAATTTTGTAGCCTGGTTTACTCTCTGAAATCTTTATTATTCTTGTAGTTTCCTGGATTTACTATCAAATTAAGCCTTAGCTAAAGTTACTCATAGGGTGAAATCAGAAAGGGTGTTACCAGGAGTCTCACTGATAAGTGTTCTTCCACCAGTTAGACCTCATTATAAATGCATTTTATGTGACACCCTAGAGTTATTTGCATGACAGAGTTGTTCTGGAAGTATGCAATTTAATCTGGAGATGAGACCAGAGCATTGATTATTTTGGTATCTTTTCCGAAGATAGCATTGGACGTATGTTGGTGTTTATTATTCATAGTGATCATCTCCCAGCGAGTCACTGTCAACACTTCTTGGAGTGGTTGCTGAGTAGTTATTTCTAGGGGATATGGAGTCAGGATCCTGTAACACTGGCCACATTTTGTCCATCCCATAAATTCAAGTATTTATCTGTACAAAGATGTTTTGCTTAACACATAATTGATTTATAAACATTGAACTTCTCATGACACAGAGCCCTACTCATCACGCCTGACTAAAGCTTATCTAACACACATATTTTCTCCATGAGGTATTTCACAGCCTCGTTTCTCAGAAACACCAGCTAACACTGCGCTCCTGCCCTCGGGGGCTGACTGAACCAGTGGACTCATTCAATAAAATGCACAAACTCCTAAGGATGTGGTACCGGAGATGCCACAAAGGCCACACTTGCTTATAGTACACGCGCTGAAACGAGAAAGGAAAGCCTGGCTTTGACCCTCGCAGGGAGTCACCTCTTTTGCATTTCTGCGCATGCCCATGGATCACTGTTCTGAGGTTACAAATATGTTTTAGCAAGTACGCAAATTTGCAAGCATGGAACCCACAAATAATGATGGTCAAATATGGTCAACCATATTTTGCTTTCAGCGTGATCCTCTCTGCCCAGCTGGAAGCTTTAATTTGGTGGCTTGGGAAGGTGGGTTGAGTTATTGGTCTCCCAATACGAGGCTTTCTGCCCTGAAGCCTCTGGTTCCCTCCCACTTTAATTTCAGGCTTAGAGGATGAGACAATAAACTCGGTGCAAGAAGAAGCTTGAAAATCCCATATGTATTCATTTCCTTTTCTTGGCTTCTCGCCACCACCTGGGGAACCGGATAGGCTGAAGTGAGAGATGAATGTAAGAGACAGAAGGAGAGGTGTCCCTTACAAGCCTGGTCCAGATTAGACAACCCTGACCTGGCCATGAGCCGAACACAGACAAAAGACACTCTTTCCTCTGGGTCCAGAGACCATGAGAAACAATCAGTTTAGACTTAAGTCATGTCCTGAGCAGCTTTTTTGTGTACCAATAACGGACCAGTGACTCAAGCGTCTCTAATTTCTGTGTGGAGTCTTTCACCTTCTAGGTTCTCCAGAAGGGCAGGGTAGCTACTGCTGCCACCATCATATCTCTTTGTCTCCATCGTGTGGAAGTGAAGAAGGAAATCTATCATCCAAACATAGACCAGGGAAGACAGCAGGAAACTAAGGGCCAGGGCATCGGCTGGGCACAAGTGAGGGCATCGGCTGGGTGCGAAGTGAGGGCATCGGCTGGGCGCAAGTGAGGGTGTCCTTTTTCACATCTGGTTTCCAGGCCTGGGTGAGGATATCCTCATTCTCTTTACTCCAGTTTTGTTAAAATATGATCTGTTGGCTTTGAAATTATTTTTTTTATCCATTGGTAACAGTGGTTGCTTTATTTTTCAAAGATAGGAAGAAATAAAATAGAAGCCAGAAAACAGGAGGGGGCGGAGGTAGAAAGAATGGAGTACGCAATATACAGAAAATAATTTCTCCTACTCCTGCCCCAGAACATGAAAGGAAATTCACAAGGGCAAGAATACATCAATAACCTCAGTGTCTATTCCTCTCCAAAAAACTGCCAGCCCCAAGGCATAATGAGAGTTACACTTAAGAAGACCATAAACCTTTTAAAAGTCATGTTTTAAATCAAAATAATTTTCTTATAAAATATTAATTCTCAAAATGAGTTGTAAAATATGAACACAAATGGCCAAGGCTGTTTTTTATTTCTGCAATAAAGCTAAAATTTCTTAGAGAAATTGACAGCTACTAGAAGGGAGAGGAAATGTGAGACAGGGAGCTGTGTGGAGCCCACCCTGTTCCTGCCCACAGTTGCTAAGCAGCCGGTGCTCATTGCTAGGTGCTATTGGGCTCCCCAAGAGAGGCTGCCAGAGGGGAACCTCTAGACACAGTTGGAAAATTAATGAAAACAGAGGCTTCGGATTCGAAAGAGAACCAGGAAGGGTGTATGGGAGGAACTGGAAGGAAGTAGAGGGGAGCAGTGATAGAATTAGATTATAATCTCAAAAAAACGAGTAAATAAAAGAAAAAAATGAAAAGAAAATCCTTACTTGGAGTACCAGTTGCGATTTCAAGGTAACTTGTCATTCTTTGATTGCTCTGAACTTATCCATGGAGGTGGGCTTTTAAATAGGAAAGACCCAGAGAAAATTATACAAAAATACAGGCCTAACCATGGTAAAGCACAGCCCTGAGTGGGACTAAAAATTTCTGTAATTAGCTGGAAACTGCCTTACAAAAATTTATCCTAACGTAGCGTTTTCCACTTGTTATCAAAAAAACAAAAACAAAAAACAAAAAGCCCAAACCAACAACAACAAAACCAGCCAGGTATGGTATCTCATGCCTGTAAACTCAGCACTCTGGGAGCCTGATGTAGGAGGATGGCCAGGAGTTTGAGACCAGTGTGGGCTACACTGTGTATCAAAGTAGACAACTTTTAACTTAGAGCCTATATGTTTAGAGGTAGAGCCTTCACTCCAGAGCCATCTCCCAAGTGCCCTTTCTATGAATTCTTGAAGACCAAGGCTCAATTTCTAGCACTTATGTGGTGGTTCATAATCACCTGTCACAGACATCCTCTTCTGGCCTCTATGGGCACCAGGCATATACATGGTACACAGACATACATGCAGGGAAATACTCATACAAAATAATCTATAATTTTAGCTTAATTTCACAACCATTCTGTGCTTCAATTTCCTTCTTGGTAGTATGGATATAGCAACATTATTTCTATCATCTGTTTGTGGTGTGTATGAAGTGAGATCATACATGCAGATGTTTCTTCTATGTCAGCATCATCCAGGAAGCTCAGGCTTCCCTCCGTCCTTCCCCTCCATTCTATGACCCAACCCTAGTGTAGAGTTCCATTCCACCTGCAAGCACAGACTCATCTCATTTACTCCATTAACAAACAGATCCCAGTGTTTCTTTGGAGGCTCCTTTGAGCGGGTGTCTGGAAGAAATGGGGACAAATTCTCCTCCTGGCTCTTTGGAGATTCCCATTCCAGTCTTCTGGTCTCTCAAACTCTGCCCTCTACCCCTACCCTAGACTCCCTGTTTCTCCGCCCCAATCTGGAGCTTCTCTCAGCTTGCTGGATCTCAGAAGTTCCTGGTGACCCCTGGTCCTGACTGAGCTGGTGGTTGTTAACAGAGTCTTTTTACACTGTTGTTACATTTCTATGGGTTGTACTCGATGGACCTCAAACTTGCAACTTTTCTCATTTATATTTTTTCTTTAAATTGAAATTACTGACTTGCCCATAACTCTGTATCTCTAGGGATTTCTTGTTCATTTCTAGGAAACTCTTGAGATTTGGCAGATTCAGGACGGTGTGCACTTGGAGAAACTGAATCTACACCTTTGCTCTCTTTCTAATGTTTCTTTGCATCTATTGAAGCTCAATTCCAGTTCAGAACCTCTAGTGACACCCAAGCACACTCTCGGAGTCAGCGACAGATGGTCCCGACTGACGGTCAATAGATCAATCCTCATCTTGCTTTATTTAACTCACATGCTCTCTTGAGTGTGTGTTACACAAACAACATAAAGCGTGGAGGGTCAGTAGGGGTAAGAAGTAATTTACAGTCCTGCGATGAGATCCCTTTTGGAAAGGTCTGACGTCAGCCAACCCAGCCTCCAGCCATAACTCTACATCGCTGTCCACACTGCCCTTCATCAATCTTCCCTCTTCCAATTAGCCCTCTTTCCCTAAAGACCCCTGACTCACCCATGGTTACATGGCACCCAGGAACAGAGTTAATTAGAAGTTAGGTTTCCAAGTAGTTCCTCCTTTCCTTAGGGGGAGAGTTCTTCCTGTTTCTAGAAAATGGGTTTTACCACAAGCAAAACAGAAACTCCAACACAGTAGAAGGACTCCATCTGTGAGGTGGGGTCAGTGTTGCTTGCCAGTGTGTTTGCTTGGGAGCCATAAAAAGAGTAAAGAAAGACCCAGGTTTTATTATTGAAATAACTTCAATGGCTGAGATCTCTTAAACCCTTACATTATGCTGCACACTGTGGCGAATGTGTTCCATCTTATGTCTCATTCTGACCCCTCAACTCCATTGTTGATCTAAAAGGTCCCTACTTACAAAGTATTTAATAAACAGAAGGAAGACTCCTGTGACGAGGACAGTGTTTTCAAAATACTACGTGTATTAAAGTTTTCTTCTATGATCCCTGGCAGCCATGCTTCCCCCTATATTCCTGGAAAAAGAAGCAGGGGACATATATGGGTTATAGATGGGACACAAGGGTCTTCTTCCCATATGGGAAGAAGAAGAAAAGGAACTTTACAGTAGATCAAGTAAGTAGGAACAGATGACAACTGAGAGATGCTGGGGTGATATCTTGTTTGAGGCCATGGTGAACAGTGCCTTGCTGAGTGAATCCTCACCTGGGCAGTCAGGTTGAGAGGATTCCAGAAAGCCTAGGGCCCGAATGTAGAAGTAATAAGTGTGTATTTCCCTATCCTGCAACCTTGTCTTCCTAAGCAGCAGAATCTCATTGTTGCAGATGAAAGTATTATTTTTTTCAGCTACATTTGTAGTTGGAAAGTCCATAGAAGTGTTATAGACAATGAAATGTAAGCACAAATTTGAGTTGGACTTTTGGGAAGGCCTCTTCCAGGCAAGCATCCTGGTTGGAAGGTACTTGGCATCCTTCTAGGATACCTTATTTCTGTTATAGTCTATATGGGCATAGTAGCTAGTCAGTATTTTTTTTTTTAACACATTTTAGATGTGGGTACCTAGTCTGCTTTACACAGCCAGCTATTTGCCATGGCTAGTCTACATGCTTTGTGTGCTCAGCATTGGGTATGAATGGGAACCTCACTTTTAGCATCTGCACAAACCCCAAATTGCTTTCTGGCAGGTCAGGCAGTGTTTCAACACTAAGTGGTCTTGATCCACCTCCAAAACTTGGCAGAATGTGGCCATAGGCCCATTATTCTTGCTTAGTGAGACTATCAACATGTAATTGAGTTTTAAAATGAAAATCAAAAGCCTGTAGACTCAGTTCATATGTAAAGCAGAAAAGAGGCACATCTAAGACATTGAGGGGGACTGGATATACCAGGGGACAACAAAGGAAGAGGAGAATGGTGAGCCCTAAAGCTCCAAACCCTGCATAAGCCCCTGCTGTGTGCTTAGTCACCGAAAGTTTCTGAGTACCTGCCCAGATTGAGTTGGGGAGAAAATATCTGGGGATAGCTGGGCAGTGACTGCTCTTTTGTGTTCTGTGGATATATCAAGTTTACCAGTTTCCCAACCAATAATTACAGAGAGTTCTATTCATCCTCTCATAATAGGCACCATCTAAGACATGAACATCTTGCCAACCAAAAAGTGTAGGGAAAGAGAAGAGCTGTAAAAGGTGTGTATGCAGCCCCCAAATGGTAATAACTCATGTTTGTTGGGTTAGAGTTAGGTTTTGTGGATTATTAGTGAGAACGGTGTCTGTGACTTCTACCCAACATACTGACGTTAAATGTGCCCACCCTTTGACATAGCAATCCCAACACTGGAAGTCATCTTTATAATGGCATGCACTTGTATGTTCACTGTAGTACTGTGTGAAATAACAAATCTGGATATAATCCAAGTGCTCACAAATATGGAACTTATGGAGGAAATAAAAGTGTAACTCCAAGAGAAGGACTATTCAGCCACTAACAAGACTGAAGTGGATCTGGAGATCCATTATTTTTAGATCTACTATGAAGCTATTCTACTATACTTATTTTTAGTGGTTTTGGTTAATTTTTTAGTATACAAAATGATGTTTCACTATGACCTTTCTTACATTAGTATACACCAAGTGAGAAAAGTTCAGGGGACCTCTGTATGTAAATTTGGTGCTATTGTTTGAATAGTCTATGGAATGAAAGTTGGAGGAATAAGAACAGGAGTGTTTGTTTCATGTTACTGGCAAGCATGTGCTTACGAAATCCTCAGTTTGTGCTATATGCCTGCTTTGCTTCTTGAGTGCTGGCATTAAAGGAGTATACAACCAACACCCAGGAGAAGTGGGTCTCTATACATTTTATTTAAGGGCAAGTACTCACTGAATGCCACAGAATGATGGTGGTACCTGGCAAAGGATCTGGGAAGACTTATATTCCTGGCTTCTTGCCCTGGGACCTTTGGGTGAGTTTGGGCAGCATTCAGATTAGAAGGTCCGCTTTGCCTGCTGTCAGTTTGTAAAGACTGTGAGAGGAGCCTGGCTAATGTGACTTTCAAGTGTTAGACCAGGAGGCTATGGGCCTGCCTGGTAATGAAGATCTCTGGTGGACAGGCCGCACATCACACGCTGATGAAGAGTGAGTGCAGGCTGTGTGGTTATTAATGGGGCATCGGAGTTTCGAGCCGTGCAACAAAGTGATCTGCCCTTCACACGAGCCCACTAGGACACGAGCCAGCATCAGGCCTGTTGTCAGAGCAAAGAAATTCATTAAGAGAGATCTCATTCCAGGGGCTGAAGGCAGGGCTTGGAGTGGAGTTAGAGAAAAGAAGAGTGGGTGTTCCTGGGGAGACAGTGATTTAAAACTTGTCCCTTGTTGCAGGCTGCACTTCTGTCCCATGCTTATGACACAGAACCCTGAGGGTCTGGTGCAAGCTGGTATCAGCCAGTGTGCCCTTCCTTAAGCCTGCTTGCTTCCTGGGGTCAGGAGGAAGGTTCCTTGGCATCTCAGAGCAGGGGTAGAATTCTCAGCAAGGGGATGGAGAGAGGAGGTGACATCCAGTGACAGGAAAAGGGCAGTTTGGAATCAAAGATGGGGGTATAACACTTGGTCTAAAGTTTGAAAATTTAAAGGAGGCAGGCAGGTCCAGGAGTATGGGTACCAGGATGTGCTCATGTTCATGGCTTTTTGGAAGGCCAAGTGCCTCTACACTGGTGGCTACAATTCACCTCTTCACAGTGGTTTAATAGGGAACTCCAAGTCCTGTTTATAGATCTGAGCTTCTAAGAGAAGGTACACACACACACACACACACACACACACACACACACACACATCTATCTATCTATCTATCTATCTATCTATCTATCTATCATCTGTCTGTCTATCTATCTATCTATCTATCTATCTATCTATCTATCTATCTATCATCTATCTATCTATCAGCTTCAAGCTGAAGGCTGTAAGCACAGGGGTAGACATAGGTCTCACTTGAGAGATGGACTCAATTTTAAAGCACTTAATTTAAAAATATCCCAAAATGTTAATATTAAAAACAAACAAACACTGGACTGATCAACCAGAACCTGCTTGTGAAATCAGAGAAGTGGCCTTCCAAAGCTGTGTATGCCCTTATTTTGAGGTCCCGTAAGCATGCTCTTACACAGCTGAGGAAAATTAAACCTACTGATGCCATTAAGTAGCTAACCACCAGGAGACAGTATCTTGGATTATGCAAAAGGACCAGTGCAGTTACAGGGTCCTCAGAAGTGGATGAAGGAGGCAAGAAAGTGACCTGATGTGAGAAAGATACAGCACAGCATGGTAGCTTCCATGACCTGAAGGGAGGAGGCCTGAAGCCAAGAGATGTAGGAGGCAAGGACAAGTAAACCGACTGCCTGAGGTCAGCCGTGAGAAGAAGCGGTCCTACATACAAGTTGGTTTTCAAGCCCAGGAAGTCACACTTTGGAATTCCCAACTATGCAAGTAAATGTATGCCGTGGTAACTTGTCACATAGGGAACTAACATCACCTCTATTTTGAAGCTCAAATCTTGAGAGTACATTAGTAAGAACAATGGAAGAGGAACCTGAGTCTGTTTTCCTTTCATGAAGATGCTGTGCAAATGAGGTGCCTAAGCTCCTTGGGAATTGTTTTTGTTTTTTGTTTTTTGTTTTTTTTTTTTGCAAAGAACAGGGGGATTTTTATTTCAGTGCACTGAAACCGTCCATCCCTGACCCTCAGGAAAGGAGGCGACCCTGCACAGCTTGTTCAGTGAGCTTTTACACAATTTTCAGGGCAGCAGCCATTAGACACAATGTGATTGGTAGAACAGTTTGACTTTTTAAACTGATTGGTCTTTAGACTTCCCTTGTCTGAAGGTGGGCAAAGGTCCACCTTGAGGAAAGTGCCCCCACCCACAGGTAGTTTCTCATCTTGTGTTCAAAGGAATGTTAATTAGCCTTTCCCTTCCAGAGAGTTCCACTACCTTCCTAAAGTTCCTGAGCTTATCTTATTAGGGAAATTCCTGGCCTCCTGGTGTTTTTCTGAGATGTCCATGTTTACTTGGATCTTACATTTTTAGGAATTGTTTTGATGAGTAGTATCTGGCTGGCTAAGGTGATGGCTCTGAGTCCCTGATTCCCACTTACCAGCCCTGCCCTCAAGGCAGCTTTTAGAGGACTTTCCCATAGAACCTCCAAGTCAATCACTGGTTTCTCCTCTCTGTGACAGAAGCCCTGAGTGTCCATGAAACCCCAATGATGTCCAGTATCTCTCAGCCTCCCTTCCAGCTGGGTTTCAACCAGGTACCACCCATGAGATGTCACCACACGTGTGGGACAACCTGAAGGTTTGGTTCATCAATAGCCCCACAGGACTTCTAGCTCTTCATGGAGCTTTGGACCCTGGAACTCTTATGTTCTTCATGATTAAGTTAGTATAAAAATACTGTTACACATATGTCAGTCATCAAGAATCCTATCCTTGTTTTGCTGGACCATTAAGATTTCAGAACACTAGTTCATCAGTTACTGAGTCCAAAAAATGGGGCCAAACAAGAGGAAAGTAGATGTGAGAATCAGGGAATCCAGGAGAGCTGAGGGTAAGGCTCAGAGTATGACCACACTGTTATCATGTGACCTGTAAGCCAATAATGGGAACTGAACAAGTATGGTAGCAATCAGAATAGCACGGATGTATGGAGTTTTGTAAGTATGCCTTGATTAGAGGTCAATTAGAGACAGGTAGAAAGAAAAACATTAAGTCAAAATATGGAAATGGGATATCATTTTAGAATAAAACTATGAACGTGATATTTGTGTAACTGAAACCTGAGAACATGGGTCATGGGAAATGAAGGGACTTGGGAAACCTCCAGGAAGAATATGCAATAGCCAGGGCTTTCTGTGGGGATATGGACAGGACTAGGGCTTATGGAGAGCTGAGCACAGCTTCTGGGCTAGAGAGGCAGCTCAGAGGTTACAAACACATTGCTTTTCTAGAGAACTTCAGTTTGATGCCCAGTATCCACATTATGGGGCTCACAGCAGTCTGTAATTCCAGCTCTAAATCTGATGCCCTGTTTGGCCTCTGAGGTCACTGTATAAATGTGGCATAATTCATACAATCATATACACACAAGTAAAAACAAATCTCAAAATACAGTAGCTTGTTACATTTATAACACTCAGTCACTAGAGTTCAAGAACATGTAGGTGTTTAGGATATGCTAGCACTTGACTGACCAGCTCAATTTCTGCTGACCTTCTATCTCTTAGTTCTCCAAAACTTGTAAAGTCATGTCTTAGTCAGAGTTTCTATTTCTGCACAAATATCATGACCAAGAAGCAAGTTGGGGAGGAAAGGGTTTATTTAGCTTACACTTCCATGCTGCTGTTCATCACCAAAGGAAGTCAGGACTGGAACTCAAGCAGGTCAGGAAACAGGAGCTGATGTAGAGGCCATGGAGGGATGTTCCTTACTGGCTTGCTTCCATTGGCTTGCTCAGCTTGCTTTCTTATAGAACCCAAGACTTCCAGCCCAGGGATGGCACAACCCACAATGGGCCCTCCCACCCTTGATCACTAATTGAGAAAATGCCTTACAGCTGGATCTCATGGAGGCATTTCCTCAACTGAGCTCCTTTTTCTGTGATAACTCCAGCTTGTGTCAAGTTTTCACAAAACCAGCCAGTACAGGTCAGTTAAATGCCATGTGCTCTTTGAGGCTTTGCTGCATGGTCGCACCCTCTTTAAGGTGGTCAGGGGTTGTCCCAGAGTTTTGTGCACACAAGGAAAGCAATCATCTAACAGAAGCACATCCTTAGCCCTCACTACCCAGACATGCAGTCAGAAAGTAGTCCTTTGTCTCTGCAATGTGTTTTTCAATTTAAATTGTAAGCTCTTGAACAAGGCTCATTTGATTTTCTTTGAACCTTTCATACTTCCTGGTAATTTTCAGTAACATACAAGCATCAGTTGTAACTTTTTGATGTTAAACATCTATTTCTCACACTTCAGAGCTTTTCAAAGCACAAGCCAAGAACTGCTGGATAGCAGAATTGAGCTGTCCCATGACATAAGGGAAATTTATTGAGTTTTCTGTTTGAAGAAACTCAGCCCTAATAAATCTGGCTACCAAGAAGATCATGAGTTATGTTGTTACCTGAATGATTTAAATTGGTAGCGTGGGGAAGGGTTTGTACATGGGATGTCTAAGTTATGGTATTTTCTCTAACAAGTATGAGAGAGAGAGAGAGAGAGAGAGAGAGAGAGAGAGAGAGAGAGAGAGAGAGAGAGAGAGAGAGAGAGATTTCCAGAAAACAGTGTGCTCTAATGCTTTAGGTGAATTTCATGCTATTTTTCTGGAAAACAGTGGGCTCTAGGTAAATGTGGGGGTTATTTCTGGAATGTAAATGTAACTTTTATTTTCCTGTAATAATTGTTGTCTCTGAGGCTTAATGCCTTAGTCTGCTAACACTGGTCTAGTCCTGGAAGCTTCTAGCCTCTGTACAGTCTTATCTAGGCCTAGAATATTTTCAGCCAATGAGATTTACTGCTAAATAAGCTCACCCTTGCTCGTTCTTTCTGATCTCTGGTTGGCTGGCTCAACTTAGCTCCTCTCCCAGCTGACTTATTCAATCTGGCTTTTCCTGAGTTGTTCTGCTTGGTCTTAGACTATGTCAATATGTTCTAACCTTCTGACTCCTTCTCATTCTCTGGTTTGTTCTGTTTTTATGTGTATTTAGTTTTTTTTTCTCTCTTCAACATGTCTCAATAGAGCTGTCCTGGTAAAACTGCCTCTTTTCTCTCTCTCTCTCTCTGTGCTCTCTTAAGTAGCTTTCCTTTCTTCTCTCTTCACATGAGGGTTGGACATATCCTATTCTGTCAAATCTTTCTCTGATTCATCACTTTGTTTGCCACTCAATTAGAATCACTTTCAAACATGAGCGCTTCCTCCTACAAACTAACTTTCCTTACCTTCATTGCTTGGAATTAAAAGTGTATACTAAGGGCATGTCTGTATTCCAGTCCAAGGGAATAAAGGTGTGAGCTAAGGGCTGAGACACTCCACATCTAGAGACAGCCTTGGCGAGGTTTTCTGTGTGATCAAATATCCTGCAATACTGAAAAATACTGGGCTCTAAGTAAATGTGGGGAATTCTAGATTATTATTAAATTTCTATATTTTTGTTTACACACAGAGACACACAAGACACACACACACACACACACACACACACACACACACACACACACACACCAGGTTGAGGAAAGGTCAGAGGACAACTTACTGTTGTTAGTTCTCTCCTTCTATTATGTGGTTCCAGGGATTGAATTCATGTGGATAGGCTTGGCAGCAAACACTTAGATGCTAAGCTGGCTCATGGGCCCTGGGAGTAAGTCAGTGTTCTATTAAATCTTCCTTCCTTCTTTCCTTCCTTCCTTTCTTCCTTCCTTTCTTTCTTTCTTTCTTTCTTTCTTTCTTTCTTTCTTTCTTTCTTTTTTTTCTTTTCTTCCTCTTTTATAAAATAATTTTTACCTTCTCAAAAAAACAAAACAACAACAACAACAACAACAACAAAAAAACACTTTCCTAATTCTACTTGGTTTTGCTAGCTTCTGCCTCTCCTGGTGATATTAGTATCCCCCATTCACTCTAAAGATATGTGCCTGTTAGTAGAATCCAGTGGGAGCCTGGACCCACAGAACACATGAAGCAGTCATGTGCCCAGAAAAGCCAGTCTGGCTTTAGCCAACACTGTCACAATGAGCACTTCTTGTGAGAGCAGAAATTATACAAATCAAATTGAGTAGTTCTGAAGGATTCTAGAAATTGTCTAGTCTAGATGCTTCTGTTTGGGTAATAAACACATGAGTACTTGCAGAGATGGGGCTTGCTGTTCATGATCAGGACAGTGAAACTCAAAAGAAGACCAAACTATTCCCTGCCAGGTTACCAAAGCCAAAAACTTGTCTTGTATTAGCAGGGTGTGGGGAAGCCTTCTGTCTAATTTGCCCTTGAGGAGTGTAGATTAATCAACAAGCTTTTTGGGATATTTCAATACATTTCAAAGCAGAGTGTATCCTTTGATGTAGCAGTTTAATATCCAGGGCCCTTATACCTGTGAAAGGGGCATGAAGTACATTTCCGTGGAGGTGCATAATTAATTATGATAATGAAAACACAGAGAGAACTTAAATGTATTTTAATAATAGAAGGTTCAAGTTAATTATAGAAAATCCTTATTGCCATACTGTAAAATTTTGTGTAGCTATTGAGAAGAATGAATTCAACACATAAGACGGCACAAGTGCTTTGAGAAAGATACCTTATATATGGAACTCAAAAGTAAAATGAGTTATCACATGAACCAGGAGAATGTTCCCAAGTGTTGGGAATAGTTCCACACAAAAATCTGCATACTAGTAAATATGAAACATATTCATAATAGCTATAAAGGAAAAACCTTCAAATATCCCTCAACTGACATGGATAAGCAAATTATGATGTGTCCTTACAACTAAGTATTTTTTAGCCCATGAAAAGGAATGAAGTATCAATGCATATTACAGCATGAATTAAGCTTAATAATATGTTGAGAGCTGGAGAGGGAGTTCAGAGGTTGAGAGCCCTTATTGCAATGACAGAGAACCTGGGTTCAGTTTCCAGCTCACAACCATCTGTAACTTCAGTTCTAGGTGACCCAATATCTTCTAACCTCTGCAGGCACCAGACATGCATGTAATAACATATATGTATATATGGAAAATACTCATATAACTAAAGTAAAATAGCTGAACCTTAAAAAATACAATAAAGAAGTATCATGCTCACTGCTAGGAGCTGGACATCAAAGCCAAATACTGTACAAGTCCATTTTTCTGCAGTGTCCAGAAGAGGCCAACCCATAGAGATAAAGTAAATCTGTAGTCTCAAAGACTAAGACCCAAAAATGAGAGAGCATGGCTACTTGTGGGTATGAGGCTTTGTTCTGTGCTGATGAAATATTCTGGAATCAGGAAAAGGGGCTGCAAAATTTATGAACGACACACTAAACACCAATGAGTTGATTTAAATAATTAATTTCTTTGTTCTAAATTTTAAATGGGTATGAGATATAAATTATATATCAATAGTTTTTTTGTTTATTTGTTTTTGCTTTTGTTTTTTTTAGAGAATGAGTTGGATCCATTTGTTTGAAATGGAAGCATGTCCCCATTACATTGGAGGGGTAAAGAATAAGATGTAGAACAATTATGTCACCTCTTTTTTTATAGCTTGGCCAAACAAACTCCATGATAAAGACCGAAAGCCCAGTAAATATTTAAGTCTAGGGGAGTGTAACACAGGAGATTGACTGGGAAACTGAAAGGTACACCCCATTGGTGGGACAAACTAAGGAGACATTACTTTCAGAGACCAGGTACAGGGGAGCAGGAACCATGCAAGGCTTTCCAACTGGGGCCACAGAAGGATGAAGCCACTGCCAGAGACATCATC
This sequence comes from Mastomys coucha, assembly GCF_008632895.1. NCBI lineage: Eukaryota > Metazoa > Chordata > Mammalia > Rodentia > Muridae > Mastomys > Mastomys coucha. The sequence goes on along the minus strand of NW_022196914.1, from coordinate 63,915,769 downwards.
AGAAGCAGAGGAATACCTTTAGCCTCTCTCCTCCTCCCACCTCTGCTCTCCAATCACTTTCTAGTGGTCATAGCTACTTACAAGTCAAGGGCAAAAGACAGTCTAAGAAACACAGTTCTGAGGAGCAGAGGGACACGGAAAAGGACAAAGGGGGATAAAAATGAAGAGGCCATAGGCTCACACGGCTACCATTTTGCAACCTAACGTATCTCATTTTCCTCACACTGCCCACAATGTTGAACCCTCTCCTGACAAGGACAGCCCTAAGGTCCCATCAGATGTCATATATATTTCAAGGGCTTGCCTTCCAACTTACACACCCCTTCCCAGAGGTATGGATGTGACTTCCTATGATGACCTGTTGACTTAACTATAAAGTCAATCATCATCACAACGCTCAAAAGAATGATGGCGAAGCAAAGAAACTAAAGGCTGAAGCTCAATAAAAATAGTCTCGGCTGCCTGACCTCATACCTGCAATAGATCATGGAACCACAATTTACATTTATTGCTTCCTCCCTCCACCACCTACTCCCTTAGGTTGTATTCTACATGGTCAGGCCTTTACCTGACCATGGAGTAACTGAAATCAAGTTTCCTGGAAGCTTGGTGTAGCAGCCAAGACTTCATTGGAATGTCCCATTGTTCTGCTCCTGTTCATTTGGGGATATGACACAACATCCCAGATTATTTCCAGTGAGGGCCTCCTCCCACTGGCTTGTGCTCGAAGCACGGCTTCCCCTGCAGTCATGGGACCAATGAAGCAATAAAGTCCACTGTATATGGCAGCATTCTTTCTTTGGAGACAACTCCAAGAGAGCAAGGATGGGGAGCAGATCTCTGGCTTTAACAGTGAGGCCAAGTTATGGCTTCGGTTCTCACATTTATATCTAGCTAGAGAAACAGGAGCAGTGAGTATGTGTTGCCATTGAAAGTGTGTAATCTGACTTGAAATACAGCACACAGCTTCAGACAGTGTCTACTTCCTTCTGACACTGTCAGCAGCTCTACAACGAACCAGTCTATCAAGACAGTTTACTCTGTGAAGTTGAGGAATACCGTGTGGCCAGCGGATTCCATGATTGGGAAGCTACTGGTGTATGTCCTCACTATGAAATTATTACTTGCTTAGAAGGTTGGGTGAGATACTGTGGTGAGCGAGGCATTCCTAAGCTCATGAGTAGTGGTGCTGAGACAAAGTATGCAGAACTCATTACACCAGGGGAGTTTGATGTCTTCATGGAATCAGATTAAGGCAAGTTAACTACTACAGCTGTTTCCAGCTGTGTGAGCTGGAGCATTGGGATGGAAGTGATAAATCCAGCCTTGCTTCTTTCTGCTCTTAGCTGTGACCACCCTTAGACACTGTTCACACAACCGTTCTTTGGATTCCCACTCGTATGAATTAACACTGTATGAATGCTCCCCAGAACAGCCTCTAAAATGCTCCCCTTAGAGTACAATGGTATCTGATTCTCTGTAGGGATCAGAATTTGGGATGGAATCTTTAGAAGAACAAAATCCCAGTGCAAGAAGCTGCCTGATAAAAGGTCATGACATTACAGAGACTTGGAGAGGGTGGGCTGGCCCAATAGGAAAAGGGACCCAGGGTTACTTGCCTGTTTAAAGGCTCTGAGTATTTTCATACCTAATCCCTGCTGACAAGGCTCAACATTCCACATCTTCTGAACTAATGCCCCAATGATAGTATATGAGGCACAGGTAGGTTTTATGTTCAGTTTATACTGCAATTGTGCATCATGAATGATTAGATCAGGGGCCAAATCTTCAGCCATGTCCACTCAGTGGGTGTAGAAAGAACTAACTCTTTAGATGTCAAAGAAGCATGCTATGTCTGTCCCTGAGTTGACAGGTCCCTGAGTTGACAGATTTGTTTCTGTAATCTCTCAGCATTTTTAGAAGCAGAAACCACCAAACAGATGATATCAGTTGAATGTATGTGATAAGATAAATATGTTACTATTGGATGTCATAGAAGACCTTGACTCCAAAAGTCACCATGTTTGTGCTATAGAGGATGAACTATCAAAACTAGTTATCTTGAGCACCTTCCTTCTTTTCCTTCCTTCCTTCCTTCTTTCCTCCCTCCTTCCCTCCCTCCCTCCCTCCTTCCTTCCTTCCTTCCTTCCTTCTTCCCCTCCCTTTCCTTCCTTCCTCCCTCCCTCCCTTCCTCCCTTCCTTCTTTCCTCCCTCCTTCCCTCCCTCCCTTCCTTCCTTCCTTCCTTCTTCCCCTTCCTTTCCTTCCTTCCTTCCTTCCTTCCTTCCTTCCTTCCTTCCTTCTTCCCCTTCCCTTCCTTCCTTCCTTCCTTCCTTCTTCCCCTTCCTTTCCTTCCTTCCTTCCTTCCTTCCTTCCTTCCTTCCTTCCTTCTTCCCCTCCCTTTCCTTCCTCCCTCCCTCCCCCTCCCTCCCTTCCTTCCTTTGTTCCTTCCTTTTGTTCCTTCCTTCCTTCCTTCCTTACTTCCTTCCTTCCTTCCTTTGTTCCTTCCTTTCCCTCTTCCTTTCCTCTTCCTTTGCCAAGACTGACCTCAAACTTGTGAACCTTCTGCCTCAATTTTTCAAGTGCTAGGACCACTGGTGTGTACCAGTAAGCACGTGAGAATCTGTTTCTTAAAATAACTGTATAAAGGGCACAGGAAAATGACTTAGTGTGTAAAAATGCTTGCTGCACAAGCCTGAGGACCTGAGTTCAGCTCTAAGAACTGATGTAAAAGGCAGGTTAAGAGTGTCATCTGTCATCCCAGTGTCCCTATGAGAGATAAGAGATGTGAAATGGAGACTCACTGGCCCAAGAATGTGTAGGCCAGTCAGCATAGCATACTCAGTGAAAGAACATGAAAAAGACCCCACCTTTCAAGATAGGATGAGACCAACACCTGAGGTACGTCTTTGACCTCTACATATGTGCATGGCAGTGTGCCTACATTCACACATGTAGGCACAAACACACATCATTATAAGAATGTTCTCACACCAGAAGTGCTGTCACATGCCTTTTAATCCCAGAACTTGGGAGCAGCAGGCAGATTTTGAGTTCGAGGCCAGACTGGTCTATAGAGTAAGTTCCAGGATAGCCCAGGTTATACAGAGAAACCATATCTCAAAAGAAGAAGGAGGAGAAGGAGAAGGAGAAGGAGAAGGAGAAGGAGAGGGAGAGGGAGAAGGAGAAGGAGAAGGAGAAGAAGGAAGGAGGAGAAGAAGGAAGGAGGAGAAGGAGAAGGAGAAGAAAGAAGAAGAAGGAGGAGGAGGAGAAGAAGAAGAAGGAGAAGAAGAAGAAGGAGAAGAAGAAGAAGAAGAAGAAGAAGAAGAAGAAGAAGAAGAAGAAGAAGAAGAAGAAGAAGAAGAAGAAGAAGAAGGAGGAGAAGAAGAAGAAGGAGAAGGAAAAGGAGGAGGAGAAGGAGAAGAAGAAGTCTCTCACACAGCAAAATGGATCTCTTATCTTTTAGTAGATAAATACAATGGATGTAATTTAATGTGGGCATGTTTTAAGCATCAGAGATTAATTTTCTCATAGGTCTGGAGGCCAAGACCAAGATTCATTGTGGCTTTCTGTTGCAGGAAATATTAAAAAAAAAATCCAGCAAGTTCCTGAGCTACACCCAGCTACTCTCAGCCCCCATGGTCTCACGGGCCAGTTCTTATCTTGTGAAGATTCTCTGACTCAGAGCTCCAAAATCTCTCCACCCAGCTTGCCAAGTTCCCACTGACAGGTCACTACCATGCCAGCTTCAAACTACAAAACCCCCACGGCCTTTTGTCGTGCACATCTGCCAAACCCACTCTTTGTCACGGTATCTTTTTTTCTGGAACCCAGTTAAACCACCTCGTGAAGAAAAACACCATACAAACTTAGTTCAGAAACAATGGTAACTCTATCGCTGGGCACAACAACTAGAGTCCTAATCTTGTAAGGTATATTAAATCTAAATCCTTCAGTGTCGAATCCTAGTGAATTTGCCATATAAGCTGGGAGACATTAGTGGCTACATCTTGCCTCTTACTATTCCCAACCAAAAAGCCCCTAATTCTCTCCCGCTTCCTCTCTTCCTAGGAAGAGGAGAAGGAGAAGAAGTCCTTCTCCGAGAAGGACTTAATAATTCCTGATTTTCAAAGGTCTGTCAGATGATCCTGATCCAGTTGGCTGAAGTCTGATGCGCCAACTTCCTGACTTACTGGAGCTGTGTGGGTAGGCAGCTGTCTCTACAAATTGTCTCAGTTCTGGAGGCTGAGTTAGGCTTCCTATATCTTCAGATAATGTCATTCTCGGATTTCTGGCAGGATTGAAAGACTACTTATAGTCTAATAGCCAGCCCAGGCTATTGAACATTGAGAGAACAGATTTGAGAGGATGGTTTTCAGATGGCATGCAGTCTAAATCCATGACATAAATCAGGCTTAGAATTACAAATCTTTTAAGTTAGGATAGATGACAGTGTTGTATTTTATTGACAAAAATGACAGACTGGGTATTCGGTCTATCTTGTACTTTATAAATTACAAAATGTTAATAGTTGTGCTCAATTTATATCTGAGAGAAAAGTTTTTTTTTTTTTTTTTTTTTTTTTTTTTTTTTTTTTTTTTTTTTTTTTTTTTTTTTTTTATTAGAAGAGAGAGGGGGAAGTATTGTGGATGACCCTGGTGATGCCCGTATTTTGATGTTAATTCTGCTTTCCCAGGAAGGCTGGTCTGGACCTAGGAATTAACATCAACATACACCAGGGCCATCCACAACAGCTTTCTAGTGAGGAAGCTTTTGGCTGTGGAGTTGTGGCCTCTTCTCTGTGTATTCAAGGTTGAGATCTGGTGTTTTCTTCTGTGAGGAAACCAGTCCCATCACACTGAGGCTTCACCCTTACAATCTCATTTAATCTTTATTGCTGCTGTTCAGGAGGCTGTGCCTGTCATATTATAGGTTCGATGCTAACGTATGAAATATCCTCTGTGACTGGAATAGCCAAAACACTTTTCTCTCTGCTTTTCTTCTGCTAATGTTAGCAAGTGCCTGGCGTTTTCAGTTGTTGTGCAGGTAGAGAACCAGCAGTGTTACAGGACTAATGGAGTATCATTGCTGATTACTGACCTTTCACATCTGCCTTCCAAAGCTGGGGCCACAGTTTCTAGAGCTTCTGCCCTTTTACACTGCAAAGGAACCTGGTATGTGCTAGGAGGAGCTTGTGGAGAATCAGCAGAGGTGGGCAGGGTAGCCTCTTTCACACGCTCACAGATATTGGCCATCACATGTCCTGACATGGACAAATAGGGTAACAGTTAGCATCATTATGTCTATTGGCTTCCCTCAGGGTCATTCAGGCCCATTTTCACCATTTGGTACCAGAGGCTTTAGTGCTATGGCCAATATGGTTCTCAAGGATCCCTGAAAATATCTGTGATGGAGGGAAAACATAAAACAAATAAACAAACAAATAAACAAAACCTCAAACAAAACCCAAACAAATAATCTGAAGGGCTAGGGTGATTGCTCAGTAGTTAAGAGCACTTGTTGCTTATCCACAGGGTCCAAGATTAGTTTCTGGAACCCAAGATGGGAGGCTCATAGCCAGCTGTAACTCCAGAGGATCCACTGCTCTCCTCTTCTCTGCATTCAGATGCAGAACACCATCCCTCCTCCCTCCCGCATCCACATAAGTAAAAATAAATCTTAAAAGTAGAAATCTGAGAGAACTATTATAGTAATCTAATCATACACAATCCTTACATTTAGAGCTAGTGGTCCATAGCTGTCTCAAATCATGGTAGTTCCCTGTTCTGAAGCACTGACTCCTGCTTTGAATAGGAGTGTAAAGGCCAGGTGGTTGAACAAAGCAAAGAGTGATTCTAACAGGGTATTTTAACTGTAATGTGTGCAAGGGAGTTGCCTCTGGCTCTGATTGGGCTTTTGTCATGGTCAATCTCTCTTTTTCTCTCATAGTTATTGGTCCCATGGGACACCTCCCTCCCCTCCCCATAAAACTTTCTATATTAATCCACTTTGCATCATTATATCAAAATGCTCAAAGAAAAGTAACTTACAACATTGTCTACTTAGAGCACAATTTGGGAGGTTAACTGTCCCAGTAGCATGAGAGTGATTTTTATGACGGCTCTCCCGGAAGTAGACCACATCATGACAGAGGGTATCGCTGCAGTAGCAGGTATATGGCAAAGCTGGGCACCAGAGCAAGAAGAAGGGCCAGACTCACTCTTCTGCTACAACTCATTTCCAGGAGAACTTGCTCATGAGATTTGTCTTCTTTTCTAGCTACAGTACCTCTGGTGAATGTCACCATCTTCCACATCTCCTCCTCACATCTCACATAGACAGCCAGGCTCCCACCACATAAACATTTGGGGGATGGGATGTACCTATACTCCATCATTTCCTGTATGTCAATCTCTGTTCAGATCTACTTCCTGAAAATTCAGCCTGAGACAATTCCCTTAGCCTTTGTAAATATTAAGGAGCATTGCTTGTATAATGCCCCTCACCCTTGACCTGTAAATGGCAAGCACATTTATCACATGTATCAGAACCCTTTCTTTTCTGAGTCATGGTGCCTTCTTTATTACTGACCAGAACCCTCCTTTCTCTAGAGAAAACCAGCATACATACTTTTCTAAAATAGTGCATACACAAACAGATACCTGAGCACTCCAAGTTTTAAGTGTGATTCTGCTTGCCACTGTGTATGTTCAGTTTCCAATAGTGCTTTACTGGTCATGGTAGTATAATGTGGCTGTGCTCTAAGCCACCATTTTCAGCTTGCCTAGGTTTCCAGTATGCTTGATTCTCACATCTGCTCTTGGGTTTCATCTTGTCCTTTTATTTAGACTTAGTAGCTGATGAGAAACAAGTGTTGCGGCAGACAACTCTGAAATCTTAGTGGTCCAGAAAAACAAGAGTGGGGTTTGATGACATCAGATCCTTTCCAATTCCTATGATGCAGAGCCTCACTCAACTATGGTTCCTGAGACTAAAAGGCCAGAGAGTCAGTGTAAGGATTGACATCTTATTCTGATTTGAGCTCTTATCTACTCTGGTTCTCCATATTCCAGTCACCATGGCTTTGTGAATATTTGCATTGACCCACCTGATATGCTTAACTATATTCAAGTAGAGACAAAATATAAAAAGCTAAAATAAAAAAGGGGAGAACTGAAAGGGAAAAACCTAGGCGTGGTGGTGCATGCTTATGTTCAAACATCCACACGACTCGGGGAAGATCATGAAATCAATAGCAATCATAACTGTATAGAAACTTCCATAATGGTTTTAGCTAGTTTTGAAACCCTATTTCAATGAATGAATCAATGAATGAATGAATACGAGACAAACATTTCCACCAACTGGAACTCGATTATTATTGAAGCCACACTGACCTCACAGGGACTTGTGACTGGGTGTCTTAATTGTGTTTGATAAATATACTTAGTGTAAGGTGAAACATAGATCAGTCATTGTTTTAAAACTATACACTTAATATGGCTCCCCTCCCCAGGAAAGGAAGCTGACATTTTCTATCCTTTAAATATTTCTTTAAAAAAGATTCATTTTATTTTATATGTACATTGCTTATATGAATGTATGCATACCTGGAGCCTGTGGAGGCCAGTAGTGGACTCTGGATCTCCTAAGCCAGAGTTACATATAGTTGTGAACAGCCATGTGGGTACTTGGAACTGAACTCAGATCCTCTGTAAGAGCAACAAGCGCTCTTACCTGCTACGCCATCTCTCTAGCCCATCTTTAGCCATCTCTTGAAGCATGATGGCTTTCCTGAAAGCTCTAGGTTTGTGGAAAATGTCGTGTGAGACTGCTGTTGTGATCTATGAGTTGGCTATGTTAGTCTGAGATCAAGAAATAAAAATCACATATGAAAACTAGTGCTGGACTTGACATCAACAGTTTAGAGAGAAATAGAAAGCAGAAAGAGAAAATGAAATAGAAAATAGACAAAAGCAAATGAAAGTTTTAAAAAATCCACAGATAAAATAAAATGCTAAAAATAATAGGGTAATAATTGTAAATAATCAGAAAACCACTTCAAATAAAATTAATTTCATAAAATAACCTTATGTGCTTTTTAAATAATAATGCTTAGGAATAAAATTAAACTGAATAAAGGAGTTAAAGGAATAAAATAAAAACTGAATATCCATAATCCATAATTGGAAAATACCAGTAAATGAACTGAAAAACAGTAAGAGGAACACATGAAGAAAATATTAGTTATATTGTTGGAAATGAACAAGAATTGAATTTTAGAAACCTGAATGATGGAATAAACTTTAGACTTGTCATAATGAAGCAGGGAATGAATGGAGTTAAATAGAATATTTGGAGAATTTATCAAGAAAGTAACACAGAGAGTAAATAAAGCACTTTGAGAACCTGAAGGTTCTTGGAAGACATGTCTAAACACAGCTTCTAGGAGGGTGTGAGTAACAGGAAACAGTGTTTGATGCTGTCAGGGACAAGAATACCTCTGAAGTCAAAAGACTTGATTGACAGTTCACCCCCCAGAGCAAGCGGGATAAATACAAGCAAGCCCACAATGAGACAAGGCAGTAAAATTGTAAGGTGTTGACGATACAGAGAAAAAGCTCTTAAAAGCTGCCAGGATGAAAAGACATCTTATCCATGAGAGAGACTAGTAAGACTGACACTGGACTTTCCCTCAGCCATAGTGTTTATGGAGCGTATATCAATTTCTTCAAAACAGCTGCAGAAGTAACCGCCAACCATATAACTATTCAAGAGTGAAAGAGAGATAGAAAATTTCTCAAGACTCAGAGTGAAACACTTTGCCACCCTCAGAAATTATTTATTAAAAAAGCTCTTCTATAAAAATAAAGTTCATCCAGGAGGGAAAGCGGGACCATAGAGAATCATGGGGAACATACAAATAGATAAATGAGCTCTGTTTATAAGTTTGCTTGAAAATAATTGAATTTATAGTTTTGTGTGTTGAAGATGTCTGTATTAAAAAGGGATAAGTAACCAATGAGGGCAAGCAGTAAGCAAAATTTACTGTAAATGTGTGAAGTTTTATTCATATTCTAGAGGAATGTGCCAACATTGAGCAAACAAGAGTCTTTATGAGAAAACACATGTTTTATGGTCATGATTTAAGATAGCCACCCCAAAAAAGACAGATACAATTTATGGGTCATAAGCTAGCAGAGGCAAAGGAGAAAATATAGAAAACATTATCCACCCATCAGGAGGCAGAAAAAGAGATGAGAAACAAAGATATAACAATCAGAAACATGAAGCATTATGTCAAAAATAACTTCAATTATACTGCACTCAGTAAAGTTTAGGCATTATTGAATTCACATGTTGAAAGGTAGATTGTTTGACTGGATTAAACCAAACCAAACCAAACCAAACCAAACCACAAGCATTCTAGCCAGGGAAGTAGATCAGTGTTCTTCTGCTCAGGCATCATCAGAGAAGCTTGTCCTACAACAGATGGCAACAAATATAGAGCGCCCCCCCCCCCAGCTAGACATTACACCAAGAGTGAGAGACCTTGGAACACTCAGCCCTGAATGGGATATCTCCATTCAAATCCCCCCTTTAGAGCTCAGGAATCAGAAAGAGTATAAAAGCCAGAGGTGATGGAGGACACCAAGAAAACAAGAATCACTAAATCAACATGATCACAGCTCGTATGAACCCACAGAGACTGAAGTGACATGCACAGGCCTGCATGGGTCTAGACCAGGCCCTCCTTCTTACATATTATGGCTTCCAGTTTAGTGTTTTTTAAATGGGATTCCTGAGTGTGCAAACAAGTGTGTCTCTGATTCCTGTGCCTTCTCTTGGGTTCCTCTCCTTTGGTTGGTTTGTCTTGTTCAACTTCAGTGCGAGAGTTTTTGTTTTACCTTATTATATTTTATTTTGGTATGTTTTACAAAAATGAATGAATGAATTGAATAAATGAATGAATGAAAACATAGCTACTACGTAAAAGCTAACAACTGAAACTGTCTTTTTACTTGCTGGGAAAGGGAAATCAGTTTTCTCCAATGGAGTGACACTGGGTATATCAACCACTCTAGAGCAGGCTTCAATTCAGGAAACTTTGTGTGTGTGCTTTCATTTGATTACAGTTTAGTGGGTTGTTTTCTTTTGTTTTTCCCATTTTGGTATTGTTTTATTTTGTTTTCATGGTTTTGGGGGGTTTTGTTGTTGTATTGTGATTTTGTTTTATTTTGTTTTGTTTTAGAGAAAGATCTTAAAATTGGGAGGATGGGAAGGAGGACAGGATCTGGATGTAATTATGAAGGGGGAAGAATGTGATCAAAATATATTACTTAAAATTGTTTTAAATAATAAAACAAAATAAACCACAAGGACACACATGTGATATACTCAAGAGCTGGGGTGCAGCTTGTACTGGCTGGTTTTGTGTCAACTTGACACAGGCTGGAGTTATCACAGAGAAGGGAGCTTCAGTTGGGGAAGTGCCTCCATGAGATTCAGTTGTGGAGCATTTTCTCAATTAGTGATCAAGGGGGTAGGGCTCCTTGTGGGTGGTGCCATCCCTGGGCTAGAAGTCTTGGGTTCTATAAGAGAGCAGGCTGAGCAAGCCAGGGCAAGCAAGCCAGCAAGGAACATCCCTCCATGGCCTCTGCATCAGCTCCTGCTTCCTGACCTGCTTGAGTTCCAGTCCTGACTTCCTCTGGTGATGAACAGCCATGTGGAAGTAAGCTGAATAAACCCTTTCCTCCCCAACTTGCTTCTTGGTCATGATGTTTGTGCAGGAATAGAAACCCTGACTAAGACACAGCTCAAGGATTAGTTACATGCTTACACTTGGTAAGGCTCTGGGTTTAGTTCCTAGCACTAAAATCATAAAACAAACAAACAAACAAAAACAAAAAAAAAAATCAAGAAGTAAAGACAGAAAAAGTCTACTGGGCATACATCACTAGAAATAAGCTGGAATGCCACCCTGACTAGGGTTTTTGGCAAAGTAGATGACTCTCAAATCTAAGATGCCATGACAACCTACCATCCATCTCTGTCCAGCAGACCACAGACATCTATCGCTCAGCTTTGAAAAACTGACATCATTTTCTTCAGTTGACTTTGAGCCTACTGTCCACATGGTTCCAATTCCCTATAGCCCTAAGGCCTGCCACCTAGGATTTATACTGCATTTTGGATTGCTGTAATTGCACAACTACATCATACAAGAGCATCCCAGGGACAGTTAGTGCTTCTGAAGAAGGTGCTGCCTGTGTACCAGGTATAACAGAGGCCTCCCTATGGGTAGCAATAAAGAGATGAATGGCACTGGCACTGAGCACAATCAGGTACTGCTGCCCTGTCTTGTCTGACTCAGATCTGCTGCTGGGGAAGGGTGGAGCTGTGATCCTGAAGACAGCAGTAGCAGGAAGTGATGCTCTACGCACGGTGAGAAATGGTTAGGAACACCGCCTTGGTAGCAGGAGCTGATAGGCCATTAATGTATCTCAGAGATGAAATGGACACCAATGACCATTGATGGGTCAGAATCTCACCACTGAGACGACAAGCAAGGAGAGGCAGGGACTGGCAGTATGGGCTCCTTGGAATGTTTTGACGCTCTTTATATTTAATATGTGAGTCCCCAGGTATTTGCCACTCTCTAGCAGCCCACAGAGCCTTGTACAATCATACAAATCAAATATTCCATTGGGTTGATACAGAGCAGTTATTAAGTGACCTGCCTTAGGGGATTGGAGTCACTGTTGTCAGGATGCTGCCTTCTTGCCAAGCAGGGACATGTCAAGCCTCTAGGGATTTCTATTTCATGACCCAGCTCAAACAGGGACAGTTGCAGTATGGACCTTTGTTTTTTAAGTGACAATGAGGCAATTATCTAAACAGAAGATAGATAGATGATAGGCTGATGATAGAGATGATGGATGGATAGGCAGATAGATAGGCAGATAGATAGATGGATAGGGTCAAGGTAGAGAGAACCCTCAGTCTGTGTAGCCAGAACAGCAGAAAACATGAGATACAATGAAGGAGGCTCTCACTTAAGATGCGCTGGTGGGGCTTAATTACTATGCGTTGTGTTTCCCTGATGCTGGCCAGGGACTGAGGTAAGGACAGATGCCTGCACAGTCTGAGGGTGTGCCCTCCCATTCTGGCCTCTTTAGAAAGAGAAGCAGCTGGGCCCTGGATCCCAGAAAAGCTGGGATGGTGGTAGTGGGCAGTGAGGTCTGTCCATCTGCCATGCCGCCTTGCGTTTAGTGAAAACCATCCAAGTGTGTGGCTCCTCACTCCTCATTATCCCTGCTCTGGCCTAGTTGGTTATAGTATTTGCCCCATGGCTGGCAGACTGGTGGAGATGGTTCATTCCTGAAGACTCTGACCCCTTTCAAGACGAGCTTTCTGTTTGCCTATCATTTGTTTGTGCAAACATTTCCGGATTAATTGAACACTTTTCCCTGCTCCAACCAAAACACATGCTTGCTTTCCCTGTACAATATGGCAATCTTGGCATTTGATTGTCTGCACACACTTTCATTTCTGAGGCCTCACTGCTGAGAAAAGACCAGTCTCAAGTAACCACAGGCAGCTGCGCTGGAGAAATTGGGTCTCATTTCAGATTAGCCTCTTCACTTTCAGCCCCTCAAAAGCTCATTTTCCATAAATCTAGGTTTGGGTATCTTCAGGCTCACCTTGGGCATGCCGCCGCATATCTTTTGCTCATCCCTTTAATTACAGCTGTGGGTTTGGAAACTTCTCTAGTGTGTCATGTTTCCAGTAAAGGGAAGAAAGAAAAGAGCTCCGGGCAGATTTTAGCAAGTAGCAAATAAAAAAGAAATTGTTTTTCTCCAATATAATTTCACGATCAAGATTCAACTGACCACTGAAAACAGCAGCTAAGGCTATGGGGATTGCTTAATTTTCATGACTGAACACCCTAGCTGTATAATCAAAACCAAATCCCAAAGCATCAACCCCATTATTGTCTACTCTCTCCTCCAGGTGCTGCTTAATTCTCTTCCTGAGCAGAATCAGGGTGTCATGTGTTGGAGGCAGAAAGATTGCCTCCAAAGATGTCCAGTCCTCTATGGTTTGGATATAGTCTGTCCCTCTCAAAACTTGTGTTGGAGACTGATCCTCACTGTGAGGTATAAAAAGGGAGGATATAAAATCCAACTCTGGTGTTCAGAGGTCTTTGGGAAGTGATTCACAAAAGATAGTCATCAGGGCAGGGCCTCTACTCTTGAAAAAGTTCAGTTGATAAGAAACAGGGAGAGTAGGCACAGAGAGAAAGAGAGAGAGAGAGAGAGAGAGAGAGAGAGAGAGAGAGAGAGAGAGAGAGAGAGAGAGAGAGAGAGAGAGAGGGAGAGAGAGAGAGAGAAAGAGAGAGAGAGAGAGCCCAAGAAAAATTTTTCCCCCTGTAAAACTTACCTACACTGTGAGCCTGTGCTCTTAGTAATATACTGGATTAAGACATGTAGAACCCGTTACCAGCCAAGTAATTAAGTCAGGGATTTGAGGGTGAGAGAGTATCCTGGATCATCTAGGAAAGCCCTAAATGCAATCTTACAAATTCATAAGAGGGTTAAAGGGGAAAAGGTGAGAGACAAAGGGAGATGTAGCCATGGCAAAAGGCAGCAAAGATGTCCTGTTGCTGGCTTTGATGGTGGAGGAAGGGACTCTATGAAAGCTGGAATCAGGGTTGTGGGGCGCTCCCTCCTGTTTCTCTGAAGCCCTGCTAGCAGATTGCATTTAGTATAGACATCTCTGTGAGACTTGGGGCCCAAACATATGCTAATATATTTGTGCTGTTTTTAAGCCACTAAATTTGTGGTAGTTGTTACAGCGACTAAAGGAAACACTTGAGTCTGAATTTTGCAAGGTAGGTAGGTATCAACGAGATGCAAGGCTCTGCAGGAGTTCATGTATCACAGAGCTAAGCACTGCTGGGATGTCCCCATATACCTGTGTCCCAAGCCTGATCTCCCTTAGCCCACTACAATCCAGGGGCTAGCATCATAATGCCTCTGAAACTCTTTTTATACACACTTGTCTTCCTGCTCACAAATCAAGGGAATACGTCCTCCTTATTTCATCTCCAAACTGACACTCTTGGTCAACTCTACATGTTAAAACTGTCCCCCATGGAGGCCTCTCTTCAGCCATTCATCTCTTTGCCTCTGCCTGCTTTTGACATTTTGCAATTCTAATAGCTGCTGCTTTCCCCTGGCCTAACCCCTGATAGCAATGCTGTTGGCATTCTAAGAGACTTCTTGTTCTGTGTATTTTTGCTTTGATCTTCCCCACCTCTCAAATGATGAGGGCAACCTTTCAAATGATGATGCACAAATCCCTTTCCTGATTTTCATACATCCAGCAGTCTCCTTTAAACTAAGAAGGTCCCATGCTAAGTCCCTTTTTCTATATGTAGCATTATCTATGGATGATGATGATGATGATGATGATGATGATGATGATGATGATAATGATACTACTACTACTACTACTACTACTACTACTACTACTACTACTACTACTACTACTACTCCAGAAATCTGGGACTCATTTATCTCCTCTCATTTCTCTTTTCTTTCCCTAAATCTAGTTAATCATTTTTCTCCATCTTCTCAGTATCATCCTGGTGCAGGCTACCTTCCTCTGTGCCAAAATTATAATATGAACCAAAGCCATCACTCAGAAATAAGATCAGTTCTACATAAAACTCTTTAACATCCTCAGGATAAACAAACTATTCACTAGCCCTCAGTACAGTGCCATTTTGTCCATGTTTTTCTTGTTCTTTTTCTCTCAAGCAGCATGTCAACCTCCTTAGTCTTTTTTTTTTTCTGACACTTGGCTTTCTCTAAGCTCCATGCCTCAGCCATTGTAAAACTTACCATGCCTCCTCTTGTCCCCAACTTTATATGCATTGGTCTTTGTAGCCTTAAATTTTTCAAAACCTACTTTTATAAGGGTTCTTAAATGCTTCGAACCTCCTTTCTAGCCCACCATCCAAAGTTGGGAGAAAAAAAAGGTAAATAAGACAAAGGATGTGGACCAGTTTAGAAGTAGTTCTTTGGGGGTGATTCTAATCTCTGTTTATCAGGATACTAGCAGTCTAGTTCAGTAGTGTCAGGATACCAACAGTTCAATTCAAAAGTGTGGACAAACACAAAGCAGCCATGGTGGTATGATCCAGCAGAAACCATCAGGCCTCCTCCAAATTGGCATGAGGCAGCAGAAACAACCAGAACCAGCTGGAATGCCAGGAGTTCTCTGCTATGCCTCTCTCAGTGAAGTGAAGATCAGTTAAGATGTGAGACCATGAAGAGCTGCACAGTTAGCTATGCCAACAACTTACCACTGTTCATTGAGTCCTAGTTATACTCTCTTCAAACATCATGCCTCAGCAAAACACCACGTGAGTCTGCCTCAATAAAATACTGTGTGTGTCCACCTCAGCAAAATACTATATGAGTCTGCTTTAACAAGACACCATGTGAGCCTGCATCAGAGGACACAACCAGAAACGTCTACTTCAGGCCTTTCCCTTTAACAGGCCTTACAACAATTCTTGGACCAGCTATGTCTTCTCTACCCATCAGTCTGTTTAGCTGTTGCTACAGAACCACCATCTTGTCTTTAGTATCCTGGTCTCCCTCTGGAAGACTTTCTCTCTTTTCCTTTATCTTTGCGCATAAATGATAAAGCCAAGTGCCTGACATCTGTTGCTAAAGGGAATTGGTTGTCATTTTCTCATTGTCACAGTAAAGGCAGGTAGAGGGGGCTATGGCCTAAACTCTCAGATAGCTGCTCAGGCAGACGAGTCCTTCTCAGACTGCTTACTAATTAATATATATGGAAATACCACTTCACTTCTCTATCTTCCTGACTGGATGGAGACCTCTTGAGGATGAGGACAATACCTTGTTCATTGTATTCTCAGAGCCAAGGATAAAGGCTGGAAAATAGGAAGCATGGAAGGAATACAAATGCAGTTTTCTTTGACAAGAACATAATATGTGTGGGAAAGGTCCACAGTTGGTTGGTTCCAATCGTCCCACTGGACTACTCAAGTTATAGAAATTATCACCAGAAAGATTTGCTAAAGCTTCTTCTGGCCATGGTAAAACATGCAAGTAATTTTGCAGAGTATAAACCAAACCAAATCTAAATCTAAACAGAGAATACCAGAAAAGAGACTTCCATTTTCAGGAAGATGAGCAGACATGCTTTCTCTACTTTCTCCTTAAATTAGGCAAAGGTCCCTGGATGGTGTATACATATACATATATAGCAAACCAATGATTCTGAAAGTAGAGGGAAGACTAACAAAGGAGAGCCCTTAGAACTCATAAAAAGATGTGGCAGGCATAAATAGAGGGCCCCATCTATTCCTGAGAAGATAATGACTATTAATGGTCACTAGAGAAGGGGCTGTCATTTTATAACGGTGTAACCATTGGAGAACTAGGTGGGAAAAAAAAGGTTCAGAGGCAAAGAAAGAGGACCCTGGAGGGTAATGAGGATGCGAATAATCAATGTCAAAAACAAAAAAAGAGAAAGATATTATGGTGATTTCTTTGTGTTTTCTTCTTGCATCATACATATTCTAGAATTGGAAATGAGGAAGTACTAATGAGAGCAGACATAGAGTTACAATGAGAGCCTGTTATTTTGAGCGCAGGACTTGGGAAAAGACAGGCTAGTAGGACCAGAGCTGTCCTATTATGCCAAATACTACAGGAAAAAAATACCCATGATTCCACACTCCAACACTGATAAGGATGAGCAGGTGTCCAAACTAGAAAGAGGGCCTCATCCAGTGTTGAAGTATCAGAGATCATTCAGTAGGGAAACAGGGACTTCATGCCTTCTGGATGGTAATAAGTACCTTTGTTGCCCAACATGGTATCAATGGAGACCACATAAGGAATCTCTTATATAGTAAGACAAGACATGCCTGGGGACAGTCAAAGTACCACTGGAGGCCTTTTGGGAGTAAGACCTCCACCAACCCTGGCAATGATAAACATTGTTCCTGTGCACTTTGGTGCAAATAACTATACATAAAACATAAACTTCCACTGGAAATAAAAGGTTAGGACCCCGTTTTCTCTGTCCAGATTGGTGCCAGGGCACCCCAGCTAAGGCAATGCTTACATGAGATCCCATGTAAGCTAGACAATACATTATCCAAAATGCTTAGGTCTTATGAAGCATCATTCACTGTAACAAGAACCAATATGATCTAAACCTGAAGGGAACGTATATCCATTTGATAGTTTTAACATACCTGTTCATCTGACAGAGATTTTAAAGACCACAACGTGCTTCAGCCAGTGGCTGCACATGCACTCAAGGCCAGTGGGAGAAATCAACAAGTTTTCAAAATCTCATTAGAGAAACAGAGACTTTGAAGTAGAACCCAAACTGGGAAACTTAGAACTGAAGAAAAAAAAAAAAACCAAAAGCTAAAGTTAAGAAGTGGGGTTGCTGTCTCAGCAACCAAAGCAGAGAAGACAGGAAAGCAGTAACAACTTGGAAGACGGATGAGAGAAATTCCTCATCTCAACAGCAGAGAAAACACGGGCTTAGAAAATGGAGCGAGCCACAGGACAAGTGCTAAAATTCTAGCACTTGTGTCATCTGAATTCTGAAAGGAGAGTAGGTGTGGGAACAAAGTGAAATAACGTCTGAGAATAGCCCAAATTTGACAGGCTACATAAAGACACAAATTTAAGAAACTATATGAACGCTGGACAAGATAAAGGCAAAGAAAACATGTCATAACTAAAGTTAAAACTAAAGGCAAGGGAAGAAATCCTGAAAGCAGCAGGAGATGTTTATCTCATCCATGTATAGAGGCAAACAAATTCAAATGATGGTAATTTCACATCAGAAACCACACAGTCCAGGAAATAAAATCTCTCAAGGTGTTTATAGAAGGAAACTGTCAGCAAAAAATCCTGTGTTTAATGAAAATAACCTCCAGGAATGAAGAGAAACAAACCCCCCATCCCATCCCGTTCCCTGCCATAAAAACCAAATCAAAACCCTAAACTAAAAAGAGTCATCTCCAGCAAATATATGCTACAGGAGCAGATAAAGGAAGTTCTATAAACAGAAAAGATACAGGAAGGAACATTGAGACATTGGGATCAAGAACACAGCAAGGAAAATTACCCTACAGGAAGAAACATTGAGACATCAGGATCAAGAACAGAGCATGTAAAATGACCATAAATGTAGCAATAGACTTTTATTGAATTTTCTTATTTTTATTTGAGAATGGAAGCAAAAATTGTAACTGTCTGCTGTGGTTCTAAGTGTACAGAGAATCTAAAGCAATTATGTTAAATATGGGGAAGGAGGAGGGACATAAAAAAAGAGTGATCCATTTATACTTCCCTGAAACTGAAAAAATGATTTTAGTATTCTATACTAACTTAAAATGTATGTGCATGTATGATGCATGCATGTTTGTGTATGTGATGTTTGTTTGTTATATCTGTGTTTGGCACACATTGGTGGAGGTCAGAGGACAACATCCAGGGTCTGTTCTCACCTTTCACCTCATTCAAGAATGGATTTCTTGGTTGTTCTGTTGTGTACACCAGACTAGCTGGCCCTCAGCTTCTGGGAGTTCTATCTCCAATTCCCATATTGCTATAGGAGCACCGGGATTCAGATGTGCTCTATTAAAGCTTCCTGGAAGTTTTAAATATTCCAATTCAGGTTCTCATGGGTTTTACCTCTCCCAAGCTCTGTGAAAAGAAATTAAACAGGTTATAGAGAGATAGTAAAAAAAAATATTTTGTATAGGAGTAGGGAGATTGTTTACTGGTTAAAGTGTTCACTGCATTAGCATGAAGACTGGAGTTCAGATCCCCAAACACACAGAAATGCCAGGTGCATGTGGTGGTGGCCTGTCTATAGTTCCAGCCTTTGAAAGGGGAGGCCGGGAGTCCTCAGAGTAAGCTAGCTAATGGGACCAGTGCTGTAGAAGAGCTCTGGTTGGATCAAAAGATCCTGTCTCAGGGAAGAAGTTTAAGAGTGATCAAACATGATTCCAAACAATCTCCTCATGTACTCACCACACGCACACACACACACACACACACACACACACACACACACACCACAGCATGTGTGCACACAATGAAAAATAAAAATATTAGAACTCTACAAAAAGCTCAATTAACCTACATGAATCCAGAAATAAGAAAACGAAACAAAAATAAAGATAATAGCAATAGAAAACTTAAATCCTAGTATATCAGTAATTATACTAAATGTAAATGGTCTCGGCATACCAAGTGAAAGACAGTTTAGAAGAGTGGACTTTAAAAACATTATATATATATATATATATATATATATATATATATATATACTGCTATGTCTTCCCAGTAGGATACACACATATATATGTATGTATAGATATAGATATAGATATAGATATAGATAAACTTTACATACAGTAATATAGGCAGGGTCAAAGCAAAAGGAGAGAAAAGCATGCAACCAGGAGTAGCTTCAATATAGTCAGATAAAACAGACTTTAGAACAGATTACCAGAGACAAGAAAATATTGTATAATTGTAAAAATGTCATCCTACTGGGAAGACATAGCAGCCCTGAGTATATAAATATATATGCGCAGGACAATAGAGATGCAGGAAGAACACTGATAGACCAGAGAAGCATTGAAAAGTTATAATCGGGGACTTTATTTCCCTTTCTGCAACAGTTAATAGAATAAGTAGACAAAGATAAACAAAAGTATAGAAAAATTCAACAATGTCATCAGCTATCAGGGTCCAATCAACAACTATAATACATAATATTCAGTAACAGTGGGTTATATTTCAAGTACCAGGGGAATATATACCATGATGAGCTGTACCCTGGCCTACATACCCCTTAAAATTGAAAGGAATGAACTCTTAGAATATTCTCTGGCTCAATGGAATCAATGGCTTTAGTTTGATGGTTTTCTTTTTTCCCCAATGCTGAAGATAAAATCGACATGCTGAACAAACACCCCACTATGCTGGTATATTCTCAGCCCCGAACAACAGTGGACAAAGACCCGTGAAAGGAAATATAGAATGCAATGAACTACAGGAAACAGGAACATTTCCGATTCATGGCGCACAGCTAAGAGTGTTGTGAGGAAGCAGGACATTCCCTACGTGGACATATTAGAAAAGAGGAAGAATCTACCACTCTAACCTCCTGTACACTGCATCTAGGGGAAAGGTCAAGGGTGCAGCTCAGTGGGAGAGTGCGCAGTTGACATGCAGAAGGCCTTGGGTCCAGTCTTCACACCAAAACAAAACGAAACAAAAAGGTCCATAGTAAACACAAACAACAAAAGGGCCAATAAAGATACAAGTATGAATGAAGGAAGTTGAAAATAACAGCAAGTACAGTTTTAAAAGATCTCAATAAATCAGAGCTAGGTCTTTGACAAGATCAATAAATGCAATGATGCCTTGGCCACAGTGACAAACAGATGATACAAATTGTCAATATCACGAATGAAACAAGATATCCGTGTAATGTCAGAACATATAAAAAGAACTAATAAATAAATACTACAAAATGTTTATATATCATATATAGACTTAACAATATACATGCAATGGTCCATTTATACAAAAATACAACTATCACAACTCAATAAGTGAAACTGTTTTTTAATTGACATGTAGTAATTGTACATATTTGTAGGGTTCACTTGGTATGATGTAATTTAAATAGATCTGTAATTATTGAGGAAATTTAATTAGTGATTTTTAAATTCTCCAAATGAACCTGCATATTCAGGCTGTTTTATTGGAAAAGTTTAGAAATACACAATCTTTTTTAGAATCCAGAGGAGAGAGAAACAATTCTCAATTCATTTTACATAGTCAGTAGTACTCTAATACAATCAAAGAAAGCCATTACCTTCTTGAATACAGATTCATAATCTTTCTTTGTTTCTTTCTCTTTCTTTCCTTCCTTCTTTCTTTCTTTCTTTCTTTCTTCCTTCCTTCCTTCCTTCCTTCTTTCTTTCTTTCTTCCTTTCTTTCTTTCCTTCTTTTGTTTTTTAAGATGGGGTATCTCTGTGTTGCCCTGGCTGTCCTGGAACTCACTCTGTAGATGAGGGTTGCTTTGAACTCACAGAGATCTGCCTGCCTCTGCCTCCCAAATGCAGCGATTAAAGGCGTGTGCCACTATGCCCCATTCAGATTCATAATCATTTAAAGAGTTATATTTTTTTAACCACGAGTCCCTGTGTGTACATGAGCACACTGTCCACGAGGCAGGAAAGGAAAGAGTCCCTGGAGCTGGAGTTGCAGGTAGTAGTGTGACACCTGACATGGATGCTGGTTATCAAAATCAGGTCCTCTGAAAGAGCAGGAAGTGCTTTTAACCGCTGCACCATCTCTCTGGCCCCTAGATACACAATCTCTAGCAAAATGTCTTAGTTAGGGTCTCAACAAAACACCACGACCAAAATACAAATTAGGACGGAAAGGGTTTATTTGGCTTACACTTCCACATAGCTGTTCATCACCGAAGGACATCAGGGCAGGAAGCTGGAAGCAGGAGCTGATGCAGAGGCCATGGAGGGATGCTGCTTACCGGCTTACTTGCTCATAGCTTGCTCTGCCTGCTTTCTTATAGAACCCAGGGCTACCAGCCCAGGGATGGCACCACCCACAATGTGCTGGGCCCTTCCCTATTGATCACTAATTGAGAAAATGCCTTACTATTGGATCTCATGGAGGCATTTCCTCACCTGGGGAGTTCTTCTCTATGATGTCCTAGCTTGTGTCAAGTTGACACATACAACCAGCCAGTACATTAACCAATACAATTTGGGAAATATAACAAGATATATAATAAATTCAATAATATATAACTGAATTTCCTGTGTGAACTTGTAGAAGTGCTTAGCTGACTCTGTAACTGCATGTACAAGAGACCCAAGGAAGCCTAGAGAAAACTTTGACTGTTAATGTCTGCCTGAGACTTAGATTAGTCCTTAAACTGTACACGGGCAGAACAGACCTAAAACAGCCAAGTAAGAACTTTGAAAGCTGAATTCAGATTGAAGTTACCCCCAGAAAAAAATGTGAAACAGTGTCTGTAGTGTAACCTGGTAAGTTTGCTTGTGTTCTCTGGATTTTAACTAAAATCTACACAGAACAAACCACATTGTTAGGGCACATTCCAAATTATTCAATATAGAAAGGCCCAAGGAATGTGAATAGCTTCCAAAGAGTCAATCAAGAAGAATTCACTTAAATCAGAGTTTCAGATGTTTAAAGGCTTTAAAGTATGTATGTTTCTAAAGAAGGGAAGATAAACATACTTGGATGTAAAGGTAGACATCTTCCACAGAGAAAATACGAAAGAGCAAAAATTTGAAAAATTTAAGTTTAAAAAAATCTGAACTTAATAGCTTGCTGTATTGGCTCAGCAGCAAATTAGATATAATAGGAAAGTCAGTAAGCATAAAATACTTAAATTTATAAAAATGATCCAGTAATGTGTTAATCATAACATCTTCATTACTTCTCTGACTAATAGAGGACAATGTCTAGCTTTGTTCATTGAAGAGTATATAAATTGTTTCGTTGTTTTACAGGATGTTCAGGGCCTGGAGCTTTAGCATGAACATGCATGCACATGTACACACACATGCAGATGTACACATATCTGTGTAATGACTATATTCAGAGGGATCTGCATGCTTATAAGACTTCTGTATATTATTAAAAGTGATAAATATTAATTCAGAATAGATTGGGGCGGGTTAGGTGTCATATTATAATCCCTGGAGTAAGCAGTATTAATTCAGAGATATGGCTATAACACTACAAGACAAAGTGGGATATTAAGAATATTCAAATAATTCAAAAGGAGACAGAAAAGGAAGGTCAGAGTAAAAACCCCACTGGAGCAGA
This sequence comes from Mastomys coucha, assembly GCF_008632895.1. Taxonomy (NCBI): domain Eukaryota; kingdom Metazoa; phylum Chordata; class Mammalia; order Rodentia; family Muridae; genus Mastomys; species Mastomys coucha. Next base: position 63,892,792 of record NW_022196914.1, on the reverse strand, counting down.
CATTAGACAAATGATACCACAACAGACTTAAATCCAATCATATCAATAATTAGTGTAAATTACCTAGACACACCAGGGAGTACACTTTAAATTAAAGATATGTGGCCATTAAAAGAGGAGGAAAAGATGAACTGTATAAACAATAAGAAAGATGGGTTGCTATGTTAATATTGGACAAAGGTGATTTCCAAACAAGGACTACGACTAGAAGAATGAGGGTTTAACCCACCCAGACGATAAAAACCATTCTAAAGTGCTCTGAGGCATTGCTGTAGTGTGGGAGAGTGAGCCATCATACATGGTCATACATGGCATAGTGATGTTCTGATTAATAGGCAGTCACACACACAGCTGAGGTTCCGGAGTAACATGATAGGCATCCTGGTTTGCTTAAGAGCATTCTGTGATGTCCACACAAGGGTGGAATCGGCCAAGACACTGTTCTTAGGGAGCTTCCGAATAGTTAGAGTGGCATGTAATTACAGTTGATAATAACCCGTGTTTCAAAAGAAAAAAAAAATCCCCTCCTGATCTGCTTTGCTGTTTTCTAGTTTACTTTGAGCATCATAGGCATAGCCAACAGAGAACAAATAATAGTCTTTATTAGAGATAAGCAGTTATGAGCTGGAGAGATGGCTCAGGGGGTGACGTGCATGCTGCTTATAATGTACTTTATAGGAGATTGTCATGTGCTGTTTGAGCTCACCGAGGAGCTGGCCTTGGAAGGAAGGAGGCCCTGGAAGGAGGCTTGCTCCCCACCCTATTGCAGACTCACATGATTTCATCTCAGTATCTTCCAAGGCTGGTTGTCTGAAGATGGGCTGTCCCCTCCCAACTCTGTGATGGGGATGGAACAGTGCAAGGGTAAAAAACTGTTATCTCCTTTCCAACAGCTAAAAAGTGAACTGGATCCAGCAGAGGTTACTGTTCTTTATTCTGTAATGAAAATGTGCCTGCTATGGGACAGAGTACCTGAAAATCCAGCCCCCAGAAGCTCAATCATGAAGTGAAAGCTCATCTGGAAACATCAGCTGATGGTCTTAGCTCCCCCAGTCAGTTTCTGCTGGATATTATTTGTGCCCAATTTGCTGATATCATCTCCATCCACTGCTCTTTTGTTCTTTTACTTGGAAACCTTACCTGAAGGGACACTGTCCTCTGCCAGGGACCCTACCAGGAATTCCAGTTGATGACCTTAAGCCAGCTTTCCCATTCAGTTTTGGCTGGATGTTTTGAGTACCTGACTTGATGATGTTTTGTTAACATCTATCTATCTATCTATCTATCTATCTATCTATCTATCTATCTATCTATCTATCTATCTATCTATCTATCATTTATTCATCTATCATCTATATATTATCTATCTGTTTTGTTAATATCTATCAATCAATATATCCTTCTATTATCTATCCATCTATCATCTATATACTATCTATCTATCTATCTATCTATCTATCTATCTATCTATCTATCTATCTATCTTGTTTCATTTGGCTAGCAGGATATTTAATAAACTCACTCATTCAAGCAATGTTGTGGTTCTCATAGAACATTTTCTGGACAGTATAGAACACTGCCCATGTGCAAGGCTGGATCACAAGCACCCACATAAAAGGCATAGAGGTTTGATTATAATCCCAGTGTTGAAAACAGATGAAATGGGGGAGCAGGGAAACTCACTGGCCAGTGGTGTAGATGAAATGGTGGTAGGTGATCCTGTGTCAGGAAATAGGGTGGAGACAGAGTACACACACACACACACACACACACACACACACACACAATTTCTCTCTGGAAGAAAGAAAGAAAGGTTAATATGTATCCTATCCTATAAAAACTTACTAAAGTAACTCCTGGTTATTTTCTAGCTAATGAATTGCCCTTGCTAATCTTTATTCTTAGGAAGGCATTATGAGACAATATGGCAGACAGTTTTTTTGGGCTGATTCCTCATTCTTGACCATATGGAATGTGAATGTTTGAAACTGTAATTCAGGCTTGCACGACAGATCTTGTGTGCTAACAACAGTACCGATTCTGTCTTTGCTTGCAGGTCACTTTCTGCTTAGTGAAACACTCTGGAATCTGAAATCATATCCCGAGAGGCCCCGGCTTCAATGTGTTCCCAACTGTAGTGCCTGAAGGAGACTGGTAGGTGGGTCAGAGAATGACAAATCTACCAGGATTCCTCCATAATTCACAGGTATGAACTGAACCCTAAGGCAATGGGATCAAATCGTGGGTAATATGCATGAGAGGAGACTCTAGAAGGCACATCTGGAGTGTCTCTCCTTCACGTATGGACAGTCCTTATCTGATTCCTTTCCTGTTTCCTCTTGGGAGCTGATAGGCCAGTCTGTCATTAGCTATTGACCCCATCTGCCACCTGTTTCTCCAAGTTACAGAATAGCATCTATTAAGAAAAGTCAGAAATCAAAAGAATAAACTGCCAATTCATAAAAGCATGAAATGAAATTAAGAGCAAACACTAAGTCAAGTATTTATGTTCAAAAGACAAATTTCTTTATAATCAGCATTGCAAGAGGACCCTGTCAGGAACCCCGGTTATCGGTAGTAAGGTTATTATTTGAGAGTGGAGCAAGTGAAAGAAATCAACTTAAAATGAGTGAGGGCACTAGGTATGCATGTGCACGCAAACACACACACACACACACACACACACACACACACACACACAGCTGTAGTCTACAGACTTACTTCACTCACGACAAGCACTAGAACAACTCTAAATAAAACATAGGCAAACAGAAGGCAGATGAAAATATTAATATTTCATGATCAAAGGAATGCACTCCATGGATGTGAGGATGCTTCAATATTTGTATTTACTAATGTATTTCACATTAGTAGATCAGATAGGAAAGTCAGATGACCATCTTCATGAATCTCTTTGAGAAAATTTAACACCTATTCTTGGTTTAAAAAAAAAAAAAAACTTCACAAAATAAGACCCAGTAGATATTAACCTTTTATGTGAGATCTAGTTCTATGCCTAACAGGGAACAAGGGGAAGAAACTATTCAAAAACCAGGGCCTGGGGAAGGGAACCCTTGTCTTGAGTAAAGTATCCCTGTTGTTGGTGTCCGAAATGCAATTAGAGAAGGGAAAGATGCCAATGGCTCAGAAGTTGGAGTAAAGACACACAGTTATAACCATTAGCAGACATCATGGCTCCCTCAAAAATGTAATGAAGAATAAATTGAAATACTATCTAGTTAGATGATTTAGTAAGTTAACTGAACAAAAATCATACATAGAAACCAATAACCCTCATATATACAAGCTACACCAATAGGAAGAATCTCTCAAACAAATGCAAAAACACTTAGATACTAATGAATAAGCCTACCAAGAACTGCGGAAAACCAGACAGGACACTGAAAACACTGCTCATGACCACAAGTGGTGGGCACAGATGAACTGATACTAAGTTAATATAGCATTTCCACAAAGCCCTTAGTTCTTCCAAAGGTAAACAAAAATCATAATACACTTTCAAAAAGATGCAAACTGGATTGTTTTAGGGATTAAGTGGCCTAATTATAGCATTTATCTGGAAAACAAACAATCCTGGGGTTCTAAGAAAATTCTAAAAATAAAAGAAATACATATCACGTGACTGCCTCTATCAGATAGGAACATGTAATCTTCAAAACAATGTGACACTGGACCTAAATAGATAAACAGACTATTGAAAAACAGTGTAAAGACACATCTCCAAGCATGGAGGAATTTACTGTGTGATAAATATAGCTTTCACATCAGTGGGTGGGCTCATTACATTGTGACACTTAGCCCCGTTCCCACCTCCCATGCTCTCCTCTGTGGCAAAGGTCCTGGGCTGGGAGCCAGTGCATTGCATTCTGAGAATCTCTTCTCAGCCGCCCTCAGTTAGGTTCTGCAACTGTCGAGCTTTGTACAGAGTGCAGGGGGAAGAAGCTGCTATTTGTATTGATATATCTCTATCTCTGTCTCTGTCTCTGTCTCTGTCTCTGTCTCTATCTCTATCTCTGTCTCTGTCTCTACCTCTATCTCTCTATTTCTCTACCTGTCTATCTATCTATCTATCTATCTATCTATCTATCTATCTATCTATCTATCTATCTATGGTATTTTGATATAATCCACCCCAATACTTCTCCTTCAATTGCTCTCCTATTTCCCACATATCTCCCAAATTTATGTGCTTGCTTGCTCTCTCCGCCCTCCCATTGAGTCTACTTAGTTTACTGGGTATGTATATCTAAATTGAAGCACCTGTATAATTTAGGAAACTCATGAGGGACCATGATTGGGATGGGGATTTCAAGGGAAGGGGATAGAGCATAGATAGCATGAGGGAGAAGAGAAATGGTGGAACAGGAAGAATGAAATGGAGTGGGGTGGCATGACAGGTCCAGAAAAGAGGTGGGGAGGGATAACTACTACTAAACAGGGATAAAGACCTTTGGAAACCTAATATAGAAGTTACTTATAATGTATCCATACATATGCACATACACATGCATATGCACATAAAGAGTTTAAGTGAAGTTATCCTATAATGGGGAAATTATGCCTCTCCCAGGCAGCAGAGAGATCACCAAAGAAGTCCAGTGCTAGGTATGAGTTACTTTCACCCACCGGGGGCCTCTTCTTATAGTAGCAGTGGCACCTGTGGCTGGCAGCTTGAATACTATGGAGATTTATGAGAATTGTTGTGGTTTTAGCAGTATCATTAAAGTACAATGGGTGCGTGTGTGCGTGTGTGCGTGTGTGTGTGTGTGTGTGTGTGTGTCTTAGCAATGATTACAGCCTGCTGGTGTCCAGCCCCAAGGTCCCCCTCTCCCAAATGGCCACTGAGTTCCTTTCCTTCTTTGTTTCCTTCATCCTTCCAATGTCTTTGCATCAAGTCACCCTTTGTCTGAAATGTCTGAAATACTTTCAGATTTCCTGAGAGCACGGTAACAGATTTTAGAAGAAAATAACTATTGAATAATTGATATTGGCATTATTACAGGTCATCAGCTCCTGGAGAAAGGGGATTTGAGTCCCCACATCATACCTTATATTAAAACATGTCTCAGATATCAAAGTGATTGAAAAGGAAATGTCATAGAAATACATAAGAAAACGTGATGTGTCATAAAGCAGAATCTCAGGACTGTGGTCTTACTAAACTTTAATGTGCTACAGAAAACAGTAGTATTTGAAATTTTAATTTCATAATAGAGTTGGAATGAAAAAAAATAAGCCCACCACAAAGGAAGTCAACAGAGAGGAAAAATACTTGGAGTGCTCAGCCCTAGACAAGTAGCAATACCCCTGCAGGACAACAACACAGATCCTGGATTGGAAGGAAAGATAAGTGAGCCATTAAAACAAGGTCTAACAATTCCCTGGGAAAGTCTGAGATTTTCTTTGTTGTAAAGTTTCTGATTACAAAGTCAAACTCCAGACTTAGGTATTAGACTTGAAATTTTCCATTTCGTTGTCATTCAGTATCTATCTGTGCAGGCATTTATCCAGTTATTCTGTTATCATATATTACAACATTCTCTTATGATTTTTATTTATATTATTTTTCAATCATAATGTCTCATCTTTCACTTTTTCTTTTTTCAATGTTTTTCTTTAGTGTGTGTATGTACGTGTGTGTGTGTGTGAGTGTGCACATGCACGTGCATGTGTGTTTGACTGTACATTACATGTATGAATTCATCTAGAGGCCAAAATGTGTCAGATCTCCTTGGGCCTGGAGCTACAGGTGCTTGTGAGCCACCTGGTGCAGGTGCTGGAAGAACAGCAAATGAGTTTAACTGCTGAACCATCTCATTGCTTCCTCATTTCTGATTTAGGAATTTGACTTTTCTCTTTTGTCTTAATTAATCTAGTTAAAGTACTGTGACCCTTTTCCCCCTTGGGAAGGGTTGGACATGTCCTTGACCTTAATCATGGTGATGGGACCAAGTTATATGTAGTATCCTACCTCATCAATATGTATAGATCTTTGCATATCGATACTCAGAGTAACTTATAAGAAAACCATGCATTTAAATCACAATAGATTTCATTTCTACATGTCACATAAGCAAGGGCACAAAAGCGGTTGGTAGCATACTGAGGTAGTTTAAAATATATTTATAAACTTTTTAAATTCTTGTCCCTCAAGAGGTATGGACTAGAGTTAGTGACTGTCACAGACATGATGCCATGACTTTTGAAACACACTCCTAATGTCTGCTTGCTCTCTCTCTGAGGAAGAGCAATTATAATATGAAGACACTGCAGAACCCCTGTGCCAAGACTTTCCTCAATGAGACATTTTGGATTGATCCCTCTACTTTGCTTAAGTATTGAAATGACTGCATCATTGGCCAGCTTCATCTAACCAACCTCCTTTTAAATTCCCAACTCACAGAAACTGTGAGAAAGAACATGTTCTAAGCTATTAAACATTGTGGTCATTTGTTACACAGCAATAGATAACTAATGAACTTTCTGCGTAGTGAGTGTGGGGGACTAGGCAGACACACTCATAAGCTATTGGTAAGAATATAAATCAGATCATTGCTATGGAGATGTATTAGGCAACATCAGTTACAAGTAAGAGTGTAATTGTACATTTAGAAATACTCCCGAAGATGCACTTGCACAGGTGTGGAATGTTAATTAAGCAACACTATTATTGTAGCCATTTTTTGCAATGGGAAGCAATCTAAATGTGCACTGTTCCTAGGACTAATTACATAAATAGGCCATATCTCCACAATGACATTCTATGCCAAGGATAAAGAGAACAACATAAATCTATAAGCAAGAAGCAAGAGAAGTATGTTGTATACTACTAATATAAGAAAAGAGAAGGATGTTATCTCTGTATGGACACCAAATAGGCTTCTAACCATGGATGACATGAGAATCAGGAGTGGGAGAGAATTTTTTACTGTTTACTTTTTGGGAAGTATGTTTTGAAAAATAATTCTCTTACCATGTACTATCTATCTGAAAAAAATAATTTGAAAGCTAAAATAGATGGAAGGTCACTTATGTTAAGAAACAGATTTTAACAACATTGTTGATATAGAACTAGAAAGCCTTCAAGTATGAACTATGACTTAAAATTACAACCTACACCCCCCCACACACACACAGAGAAAGAAGAGGAAGAAGATGCACTTTCTAAAGTTTAATGACAAGAAATGGGATTTGCCAGTATTTACCCAGATCTAGAGATAAAGGCAATATTTATATATTATAAGGGCTTCAGTTCTAGAAAGAGAAATTTACAATTCAAGAACATTTGAGTCTATGCTCAAGAAAGTAAACACCAATTACTCTATTTTAGTTTCCTAGGTTTTTTACAAGAAATCTCCTTCATATTAAACAGAAGTATCATGTTCATTACTAAATACAGATCTAATTAGGAAATTTATATGAGTATTTTAGTTTCTACATCTGTCTTTTAGGAGTTAGATTATGTGACTCAGTCCAAAGCTGAGCAGCAAATTCTGATCGACTGTTGTGGAGTCTCTTGGCTCAAAACTCAGATACAGAGTCTTTTCTCTTGTTTGCTGGCTAGAAGAACAGCCAGCCAACCTCTGCTGAAACCTCCCTTTTTAATGGAAATTGTAAAGAAAAAAGTGGGAGAATGCTGTTGTACAAGTCAGATGAAAATCTCCCTGGACTTTGGTGGTGGGATGCACCTGAGAAGACCCAGGCATTTTAGTTAGGCTCCTATCGCTGTGATGAAACACCATTACCAAAAGCAGCTTGGAGAGGAAGGGGCTAATTTCATCTTACAACTCTTAGGTCTTGCTCCATCACAGGGGAAGTCAGAGCAGGAACTCTCATCTGGAACTCAGAGGGAGGAACTGAAGCAGAAGCCATGGCAGAATGCTGGTATGGGTTACTCAGACTGCTCAGGGATGGCACCACCCACAATGGGCAGGGATGGCACCACCCACAACGGGCAGTGTCCTTCCACATTAGTGATTAGTTTAGAAAGTGCTCTACAGACTTGTCTAGAGAGCAATCTGATAGTGACATTCTCTCAATTAAGACTCCTTCCCACATATGTCTAGGTTTGTGCCAAGTTGACAAGAAACAAACAAAGAAAAAAAAATCAACCAAATGACCAGAATACTCCAGAAGCTCAAATCTCAGGACTAGTAGAGATGAGACCATGAAGAATCACCATCCTCTGACAGTTTGGCAAATCTGTCAGTCCCCTTGGGAAATCTTCTTTCATAAATAGAGAGAAATATTATCTAAGGTCACTGCAAATTTCCAGAATTTCTGATACCATTACAGAGTTTTTTGCACTACGAAGTACCTATGCAGCAAAAGTGAAGGTGAGCTTTCGACTCTGGAGAGTCAGCTGGCCCCACTCACTAGCTAGATGATGTAAATGACTCAACTGTCACACTCTGTCCTCACTGTCAGTAAGCTTCTTCCACCACCACAGATTTCTGTGTTGTACATGATATTAGACTTACTCAGAAATAGTTGAAGATGTAACATGTTAACTTGGCGACTATCCAAAGTGTACTGGGAAGGACATGCATCTCATTAAAAAAGAATGATGAGGAACCGAGACAGTTTAAAGGTTGTATTTACGTCGTTTTCATGTATCATCTATGTTCTTGGTGTCATTGTTCTGAGACAGGGTCTCACACTGTGGTTCGGGCTGACCTGAAGTTCACCATGTAGCCTGTTCTGGAGTTGAGCTAGTCTCAATCTTCCTGCCTTAGTCTTTTGAATGTTGGGAATTATATGTATATACCATCATACCCAGATTCATTCATTCATTCATTCATTAATTCATTCATTTAACTTATATGTATTGATCATATCCTGTTTGCTAAGAGTTATGGTATGTTTTAGGGTAATCTGCTATGAGAAACAGCAAGGGAGGAAGAGACTCCAGACATACCACCAAAAGAGATTTAAAAGGAACTTGACAGCTGTTTTCAAGTATGTAAAGAGTAGAAGGCTTATCTGTGTTTTTCCAGAGGGCACAATTAGTGAAAGCAAATGGACGATAAGGGGAGGCAGACATGGGCATAAATTACAGAGGAATCTTTTGACTCTGTGAGCTAACCAACAATGGAATCTACAGCCTTGAAAAACAGCCATCTTCCGGCAGGTCAAGGGAACTGCCCACATGAAAGAGATAAGGAGGATAGGGTCCAGAAAGATGAAATACCCCGTCCAAGGCCACATGGCTAGTTCCTGGCCGGACTGGCTTAGAACGCAGAATTTGAGACAGGCTAGGCTGCTCAGTGCTTGGTACATGATGATATTAGCATTTGCTTTTGCAACCTCAAGGCTCTGTGATGTGTTGCAATGTTGATAAAGCACGTTCTGCAAGGTTGACATGAGAGAGTGCAGCCCCGAGCCAGCAAGTGAACACCCACATTTCAAGCTGACTGTGAAGTTAAGTGCTGTGGAATGCGCAGAACTCTGACTGACTCCTCTTTGTCTTACTTTTATATTTATTTATTTTTCTGTGTATCAGTTTTTGCCTGCTCATAAGTAAGTGCACTATGTGCATGTGTATAGTACTTGAAGAGATCAGAAGAGGTATTGGATCCCCTAGAACTGGAGTTGTATATGGTTGTCAGCCACTGTGTGGGTGCTGGGAACTGAACCCAGGTCCTCTGCAAGAGTAGCATGTGCTCTCGGTTGCTGGGTTATTTCTCTAGCCCCAAATTACTTGTTATTTGTTTGTTTATGTATATATTTACGTGTTTCAATGAGAAATAGTTAATGCTTCTAGGGCAAAAGTAAAAGTAAGAATGGTGTCTAAGTTAAGAGGTGATGGAGCCTGTGATGTGAGCTGCCTGCTTCATTAGGGAGTCCAGAGCTTCCATTACCTGACACATGTTCAAGTGAAAAGACTATCTTACACTCATGCATCTGTGTTCTTGTCTTCTGTCATTTTCTGCTCTGAGTAATTTGAACCATCCTGGATATAGGGAGGGAGTGCATCCCATTCTTACCACTCTGGAAATAAAGTAGGGAAAGAACTGCACACCTCATGTGCATCTCCCTTGTTGGTCCACATGGCCCATGAGGGATTCTGGCTCTATTTGACCTGTGTATGTTCCAGGCTGTTATCATTGCAAACAAGGGTCCATGGACAGACATCATTCTTAAATGTTTCTGTCTTCATTTTAGGGAATGGGATTATTCCCTAAAATTATTGCCATCTGTGGGCCTGAAGGATAGGTCTAGATTCAAGCAGCCTTTAGAACCCCCAACCCCACCCCCAGGATACCAGAGGCAGCCCACATAGGCTTCTGTTCTGAAACCACAGAGGAACTTTTCTGGGGCTTTCTCTGAGGTTGTCTAGTATAGCAGTGACCAGCAATAGCAGCACTGAAAACTTGTTAAAAATGTAAATTCTGTTCTCACCCAGAGACACAGCTGCAAGCTCTGGGGTGGTCTCAGCAGTGTGTGCTGCAACATCACCTCCTCTCAGGCTTGTGCTTGCTAGACTTCAGGAATAGGAGGAGACCTTGGATTTCATTATTGATATGTAGACTTGACCACCAGATTCCCTCCCAAAAAGGCGAATGCTCACGGAAGCCCACAGGGATCATGACTATCTTGATCCACATTAAGAATCTATACAGTTTGTCTGTATACATTATATAGTTTGTATAGTTTGTATACTATATAGTTTGCCTGTATGCATTATATAGTTTGTATACTGTATAGTTTGCCTGTATAGAACACAGAGCAGTGAGTAGATAATGCTATGGGGACTGAGAGATGACTCAGTTGGTAAAGTGCTCACCAATGAAAACAGAAGACCCGAGTTCATATCCTCAATACTCACATAAGAAACAGAAAAGAATGGAGCATCTGTAATTCCAGTGCTAACAGGGTTGAGTTAGGGGACACTTAGAGCGTACTGGTCAACCATATAGCTTGGTTAGTAAGTTCTGGGTCCAGTGAGATTCCCTGTACCCCTCAAATTAGATGGAGAGTATTTGAGGAGATCATACAGCATCAACCCCTGGCCTCCACATGCATGTGTTTACAAACACACATATTCCTGTATACACTCACCTGCACAATGAATGAACACCCGTGCATACACAGTGTACAAGGGTGTGATGGTGGGGAGGCTGTCAAGTTTTAAGTGGCACCCAAATATTTTACCAATTGAAACAGAAGTGTCAGCACACCCATTCTGAACCACAAACAGAGATGCAGGCTGCAAAAAACTGTGCAGAGACCCCCAGGACCAGCTGCTTGTTGCATATTTCTACCTGCAAAGCTGTCAACGCAGCACTTTTGCCAGCTCCAGTTTTACTTGAGAAAGCCAAAGTCGGCCATTTATATGATTCATATCTTTGATTACTAGAACTCTACCAAATTATATGTTTAATAACTGAAATAATAGCTCTCTGCCTATATGTGAGTTCTCTCTCTCTCTCCCTCTCTCTCTCTCTCTCTGAATGTGTGTGTATATGGGGGGGGTCTTTCACTCTCAAGTATCTTAGGCTCAGGTGTCTCCCCTCCCATCCTCACTCCTTCAGTCCTTTTGCTTCTTTATGGCTGGCTGTTTGTGAGGCAGCTGTTTTGGATTGATATAAACACACTCCCCACTCCAACTGAATAAATGTCAGGAGAGCAGCAGGAAGCCTATTCTTTCTTTGTTGCATCCTCTCCCTTCATATCACATCCTAACCCTGCTGTAAATGACTGCCAATGAATGACAATCCACACGTACAGAATGCATACCTAGAAACTAAGAGATTGCTCACATTCCAGCAAGAGCCCTGGGATGAGGGAGGGTGCGGTAATGAACCCAGAGTGAACCTTTTACTGAAGCAGGGTACCAAAGCCTCTAGCTGTTTATATGATCCTGTTTATAGAAGCCTGGGTGAGTGCAGAGGGGAGAGAGGATGCTGGGCTAAGGTGCAGAGGAAGGGCAGGTAGGTGCTAAGCTCACCTTAGCAGCCTTGTAGCTCCTTCCCCAGTAGAATGAACTTCACTCTGTATGCTTAGAAACCATCGTCTGTCAGCTCTGCAGTGTCCTCTTTCTAAGTGTGACTCTGGTAAACAGACAGTTAATTGTGTAGTAAAGTCTTTCTCTTCTCCCTGAATGTAGCTTATTTTGGAATTTAACCCTAAAATCTCCATTTTAGTTCCCCCTGATCCCACCCCCACTGAATCAAAGAAGTAGGGAAGGAAAGGACAAAATAAATATCATAATTTTTTTGTGCATAAGTTCTAATCAAGAAGCCCAGGGACTAGAGAGGAGGCTCAGCACTTAGGTGTACCTGCTGCTTTTGCAGAGAGCTTGCATTCATTCTCCCGACTTTTTCTGTCTTGTGCAGATATCCATGTTTACAAGTACATGCCCACACTCAGACACACATAAGTACATGCATTTAAAAATAAAAATAAATCTTGAAAATAGACCAGAATCTCCTTTCTCACTGGAAAATTAACTATGCACTTGAGATGTAGTACCCTACAGGTGGAGAGGGGTGAGAGCAGCTGTGCTCTTAGCTAGAGCACCCGGATCCGAATGAAGACATGATCCTTCTTCCACTGCTTAATTGATGCCTGTTGACAGCCCGTATAAAGTAAATCCTAGCTTTATGGGAAACCGAGCCTCATCCTATAAAACTCTCTGGTAGTTAAAGAAAGGGCAATCTTTTATGAATAGGCCAATCTGTGTTGGCCTTTACCTGGTTAGCAGAATTCATCCTAGTAGTGTGCGTGCGTGTTTTTATACAAAACCTCTGTGTGCTTAATAAAGGTCAGTGGAACAGTGGGCAGCCTGTTTCATCCCATTATGTCCCTGTCTCGCTACAAAACAGCTTAGCCTCCAAACCTTCCTGACAATACCAGGCTTTGAGGGAGGCCCTGCAACAGAGGTCTGCATGGCACGGCTGTCCTGCTGTTCTATTTACAGCCTCTGGATCCCAGGTATGCACTAGGGTGGGCACAGCTGCTCCTGAACTATGGGCATGATCTGACTCAAATTTTGAGTAGTCTTGTGTTTTCACAGGAGTCCCTAATGTCGACATCTCGGGGATGTGGGATTTGGCAAGGCTGGGTTGGAAGGAAAGACCCATAAGAGTATACAGGTTTATAGAATGGAGGGCAATTCTAAAGAAATGGGACACTGAAACAAATCAGTGTGTCAGCTATCTCTCTCCTTGTTGTGGCTAAATACCTGACAAGCATGAATTTATGAGAAAAATTAGCTGTGGCTCATGGTTTGAATATATAGTCTACCATGAGGGGAAAAATCAGCTGCAGGAGGGTCTCAACCATGGCAACGGGATCTTGTTTACATTTGGCAGATGTGAATAGCCCAGAACGAGGAGATGCCAGTTCATGCTTTTATTCATTCCAAGACCTCTCCAGACCATGGGATGATGCCGCTCAAATTCAGGATAGCCTTTATTTACCCTCTCAGTCAGTCCCAAGAACACTCACACATACACATTCTCTGAAGTGTGCCTCCCTAATACCCTATCATTTCATAAACCATTGGAGGTGACAGTTGACCATCACACTCACAGAACATTTTACAATGTAAAACTATATTAGGATGGACTTTAGAAAGGGACCTAAGGTGACATGTTATGTGCTAACCATTGTTCATATTATACACATGGAGCATACACATATTATACATAACAGTGGAGTCTCTCATTCCACCCTCATAGTAACCACCAAAGGTTGATAATCTTATTGTCCCTGACTAACCAGATGAGTGAAGAGATGTTAAGTAATGTGCCTGGGGTCATGGTGTGGATTAGTGGAGAACAAGAGAGTCCAACCCAGGTTCTGTAAATTTAGCCTCTATACTTAACTCTCATTACAAATTGAATCTGATTGCCATGTTGTAGAGCATTGGAAATAACCTATAATGTTTTAGGAGGAGGTTAAGGGAGCTTTTTGACCAATGACTCAACAAGATGTAACTCGTCTTGGGTACTTGGGGTTTACTTGGTAGTGTCCGAAGTCTAATTGGGGCATTGTTGTAACTCCATTTAAATTCTTTCATATAACTCAGGAAGCTTCTGGAGCAGTGGGTTTTCACAAAGGCTTTGGTGTTAGTGTTCTTGCTCATATTCCATTCCTTACCTTGACTTCCCATCCTCTTCCCCATTTAATCTTATTCTACGTTCCCCTTTATAACCCTATATTCTGTTTTCCTTTCCTTGGAAGATCTCTTCCTTCCTTCTGGTCCCTTACAAGTTATCTAACCACTGTGGATATGCTAAGCAAAACCACACACACACACACACATGTATATGAGAAGCAATGCAGCATTTGTCTTTCTAGATCTGGGTTATGTCACTCAGGATGTTTGTTTTTAGCTACATCCATTTATCATAATTTCATTTACCTTAACAGTTAAATAATATTCCATTGTATGAATGTACCATATTTTCATTATCTATTCTCCAGCTGATGGATAGCTAGACTGTCTGCAATTTCTGGCTGTAGAGAAGCACTGAACATGGATGAACGGATATTTCTGTAGTAGTGGTATATGCACAAGAGTATAGAGCTGGATCTTGTGGTAGATCTATTTTCAGTTTTTTAAGGAACCTCCACAGGGATTTCCATACTGGCTTTACCAGTTTGCTTTCCCACCTACAATGAACAAGTGTTTTTCTTTCCCTAAATTGTTGCCAGCTTCTGTTGTCATTTGTTTTATTAATCTTGGCCATTCTGACGGGGGTAAGATAGAATCTCAAAGTAGTTTTAATTTGCATTTTTTCTGATGACTAAAGATGTTGAACATTTTAAAAATATTTCTCAGCCATCTGTATTTTGTCTTCGAAGACTCTCTGTTCAGTTCTAGAAGCCATTTCCAATGGCTTTATTTGTTTCTTTGTTGTTTAGTTTTGGATTCTTCGTGCGTTCCAGGTAATGATCCTTTGTCAGGTATATAACTGGTAAACACTTTTCCCATTCTGTAGGCTGTCTCCTCACTCAAATCATGGTGTCCTATTTATTGTCAGTCTTGATGGCTGCACTACTGGGGTCTAGTTCATCAAATCCTTTCCTGTGCCAATGAGTTTAAGCCCACTCCCTGCTTTCTCTCCTATTAGATTCAGGATATCTGGTCTTATGCCGAGGTCCTTGATATAGCTGGAGTTGAGTTTTATGCCTGATGACAGATATAGATCTATTTTCATCCTTCTGTATGTGCCATCCAGTGTGACTAGCACCATTTGTTGAAGGTGCTGTTTTTTTCCTCTGGTATGCAGTTTTGGTTTGTTTGAAACAAACAGACAAACAAACAAATAAATAAATAAAAATTAAAAAACAGGTGTTCATATTACTTTCAGGTTTTCAGTTCTATCCACTGATCAGTGTGCCCATTTTTATGCTAATGCTATGCTTCTTATTATTATTACTATAGCTCTGTGATACAACCTGAAATCTGGGGTGGTGATACCTCTAGAAGTTCTTTTATTATTCAGGATTGTTTGGACTATCCTGATTTATTTGTGTGTGTGTGTGTGTGTGTGTGTGTGTGTGTGTGTGTGTATGTGTGAAGTTTAAGATTTTTGTTTTTTTGCTGTGCGTGGTGGCACTCTCCTTTAGTCCCAGCATTTGGGAGGCAGAGACAGGTGGATCTTTGTGAGTTTAAGGTCAGCCTTGTCTACAAAAAAAAAAAAAATAAAAAAAAATAAATTGGTTTTTCAATATCTGTGAAGAATTGTGTTGGAATTTTGATGAGGATTGAGTTGAAGCTGTAGATTTTACAATATCAGTCTTGCCAGTCCATGAGCATGGGAGATACTCCAGGTCCATGTGGCTGAAGTTCTCTATCCATTGGCTTAAAGTTTTTATTATGCAAGTCTTTCACTTGCTTGGTTAGAGTTAGCCCAAGATGTATATTTTTGAACTATTCTGAAAGGTGACTATTTGCCCAGGATTTCCATGTGTTATTCACTTCTAGGCTCCTGAGAAGGTCTTTGTTCATGTCTCACTCCCTGCCCCTTCATGGTCCCCTTCAGGAACAGGTGCAGCAAAAAGAACATCAGCGCTATTTTGTTAAACACCATTCGTTTACACCCCAAGCCCTCTTCTTCCCAGCTCTGTCCTATTATTGAAGCCACATCTTATAGCCAAGTAAGACATTTCTGGGCCTCTCTCATTTGTATTAGTGTGATACAAACAGTCCTGGACAATGCTTGCCTGAGTCTCGACATCCTTTGTGTGACATTCAGCAACTCATTAGACTTGAAGCACAGCTCTTCTTCACTCTGGTGCTAAATATCTCCCCATTATAAGCAGTATACAATTAATCAAGGGGAGTGGCCTGTTGCAATGCCTTTGAGTTCACTGTTCAGTCTGTTAGGTGCCAGGGGTACCGAGTTTCCAGAGAGATTTCTGAATCTCCTGCTCAGGTTGTGGCAGCGTGCAGCTGGATCTCTGTAAAAGCCTAGTGAAGCCAGGACAATCCCACTTCCAGGCAGGTTCGCAGTCCAGTCAACAGTTTGAAGTGCTGGATTACACTGGAACAGCAAGAAAGAACTTTCCAGGCTGGTAGGCTTTGAGAGCTCAGGAATGAGGCAGGCTATGGGAATGTGTGTGACAGGCACTTTTAATCCCTTCTCCAAAGTGCCAATTTTAACTTCCTCTGCAATATGCAGGGAAATTGTTCTTTCTCAGGGCACAATTGCTTTGTTCAGACAAGGGGCCATTCACCTGGAGTATTGTCTGCTTGGGAACAAGGCAATCACACTGGTAAGATGAAGATTTATCTTGTAGCTGGGATGTCTTAACAATCTTTCCAGCACTTCATTACAAGGTTATGCCTCTGCTCCCTCTGCCTCTTGACAGACAGCCTGGGGTTCTCTTGCCTCTGCTCATTTGATTTTCATCTGTTCCCCTGCCATGTTCCTTGCAGAGGTAGGAGTTCGAATTGCTGGTGACAAAGGATGTAGACTCAGAAATCATTTGGAAGTAGCTGGGGCAGGTCTACACAAATCCATGAAGAGACCTGGAAGGCTGGTAGGAGCTTTCTTTTTCCTTCCACACAGACTGGCTTTCCGTTCTGAGGAAGATGATGAAACAGCATACAGAGTCCACCGTGTTCCAAATGGTCCTCCGTTTAACCAGCCACCCACAGCACACTCTGCCCCAACAGGCTGGCAGGCATCATGGCTCTGTTCTGTGGCTCTCGTGGGCCAGTTTTGTCTGGAAACTCCTTTACTTTCTCCTCTTGCCTTCTCTCTGTGTCTGGCTCAGCCTCGCACTTCTTGCCATCTCACTCAGGGCTCTGATTTTCTTCAGAAAATCTGACCAAATACATACAGGTGTGATCCCCTCTGTAACCCCAGCATGAGCATCTTGGTGTGTCTCTCCCTTCTGCATCCCAGTGTAAAACCTTTACAAGTCAGAAGTGGCTTTCACCTCTCTTGATAGGTTTGAATCCATCATAGCACCCCAAACACACAAAACAGAAACTCCTCATGGACGGAACATGCATCCCCTGCACCCGGGTTGTATTCTGGTTTTATCTGATGGATCCAGGCTCTCTTCTCCTCTGTTCCTTTTCTAAACTTTCCAGGAAGACAGTCTGTTGTTGTTGTTTTGTTTTGTTTTTTGCTTTCTTTCTTCATTTATTTATTCATTTATTATTTATTTATTCTCTTTACATTCTGATAAGAGCCACCCTGTCCTTATAACCTTGTCTTAAACAGCCCCTGCACTCATTTCCCGCTCACATTCTCCTCTGAGAGGAGGGAGGCCCCTCCTGTGTATCAACCCACCTGGGCACATCAAGTCACTGCAAGAGTAGGCACATCCTCTTCCATTGAGGCCAGCAAAGGCAGCCCGGTTAGGGAAGAGGAGCCACATGCAGGTAACAGAGCCAGTTGTTGGAGGAACCTCATAAAGACCAAACTGCACATCTGCTACATGTGAGGAAGGGGTGGGGGGTGGCTAAATCCAGCCAAAGGATGCTATTGGGTTGGTGGTTCATTCTCTCAGAGCTCCCAAGATTACAGGTTAGTTGACTTTGTTGGTCTTCCTGTGGAGTTCCTAGTCTCTTCCAATCTCTCAATCCTTCCCACAACTCGTCCACAAGACTTCCCTAGTTCCATCCAATGTTTGGCTGTGGGTATCTGCATCTGTTTCAGTCATCTGCTGGGTAAAGCCTCTCAGAGGACAGTTATGCTAGGCCCCTGTCATGCATGTCAGGAAGCCAAATTTTAAAGGCACAGGCAGAACTGGATTATTCCAAAATTGAGGATGGCATGTTATCCCAGGGAAGGCAGGACCTGACTTGCTGGTGTGCTTTTTTCAAGCTGCTGGCTACTGCATGAACGCCTGGCTTTGACCTCCAGCTGGCTCTACTTCCTAATGGAGGCTCAACTTTGAGCTTTATAGCCCCATCTGCGAAACAGGAATGGCAGCATAACCACACGTGCTTGTTATGGAGCTGGATGAAATGATTTATGCAGAATATGTAGCACAGAGTCCTGGATGCATTATGAGAATGATTAACTTTTTTATTGATCAAATACTACAAATGAGAAGACATTCTGCTTTTGATATGAAAATGCCTTTGCCTCCTGTCCTTGGTCACACACAGTCCTTCCTCACTATATATGGAAGAATTCATGAATCAGTTCTTCCTTTCCTACCCCAGATTTTATTTTTAGCCCTCAATGCTTATATTTTCCAATGCCCTGGATAAGCTGGAACTGGCTTCGTACAACTTAACCCCTAGGAGAAAATATCTTTTCTTCAACTTTACAAAAAGATTTTTTTTCCTACCAGGAATGAACTGCAGTAACCACTAGTGTTCTGATATGAACAAGTGCTCCCTGTGATATTTGCTGAAGACTTTGACGATGAGCTTTTAGATTTCCTTTGGCACAAATAGCCATCAAGAGTTAATGTCAAACACACAAAATAATTTACATTCTTCCACATTAATAGACCCGCTCTTCTCTGGTGCAGTGTATTTGGTACAATGTATTTTTTGAGGAAATATGTCTAACAGTGGACTCAGTTACTACATAGGTCATATTTGTTCCTCATGAAAAACAAACAAATAAAACAAAAACCTCTTAAGAGCCCTATTATGTTGACTCATGCCTGTAATTCCACCCTCAAAAAGTAGAGGCAGGAGGAGCCTGACTTCAAGGTCACCTTTGACTCCATGCTGTGGCCAGCTTGGTCTATGGAGATCCCATCTCAGAAAACTAAGCAATAGCAGCAGCAGCAGCAGCAGCAGCAGCAGCAGCAGCAGCTCTGAGGACGCTGCCCTGGGCCCTTATTGATGTTCCTGCCGGCAAGGCTATTTGGAGGTTCCTATTTTCCTTGTAAGTGCTTTCTGTTTTAGGAAACTGACTTTTTCATTTGTTTTGACTGTGTAGTGGTGATGACCATGGCTGTGGGTGTCACTACCACCAGCCAGTTTGCAGGCCCACCTTTATTCCTTATTATTATTATTATTATTTTTTACATTTGGTGAGTTTTATTTCCTCAAAGATATTTTAATTTTTTTGTAAATACATATTTTTTTTAAAAAAAGAAAAAGAAGTTGTGTAGGCATACATTTTTTTGCAACCTACTTTTTTTTTTTTAGATATTTTCTTTATTTACATGAAAATTTCTCCTTTCCCAGTTTCCCCTCCAAACAAACAAACAAACAAACAAACAAAAACAACAAGAACAAACCCCTGTTGCCTCCCCCCTCCCCATGCCTGCCATCCCACCCTCTCCCACTTATTGGCCCTGGCATTCCCCTACACTGGGGCACAGAACCTTCACAAGGCCAAGGTCTTCTCCTCCCGTTGATGATCAAATTTGCAATCCTCTACTATACACATGCTGCCAGAACAATATTATTAATCTTTTGTGAAGTTTTCTGTTCCAAAATGAATGAATGACGTTCTTTGCACATCTCATGCAGTCTCACAAACACCTATTAAACCCTAGAAAGTCCTTTCCAGTCACTTGAAATATGTCAGCAGAGAGTGCGATCAGTGTCACAAGCCCTGCCAAAGCTCTAAAGCAGTTTGATTTGTGGTCGATATTCTGACCACATGGCTCTATAATCAGTGAGCCTTGATTTGGTTTGAGTTATTTAAATCAACTACTTTGCTTCAGCAACTTAATTGTTTTGCAATTGTGTGTGTGTGTGTGTGTGTGTGTGTGTGTAACAACCAATTACAGAAGAATTATTGCAAAGGTATATCAGAAATAGATCTTAAACCCCTCAAAGATTACAGCTAGGCCAGTGTGTACTAAAGCTCTGAATGACATTCCTAGGTTGATCAAGTTGATTGATTTGTCTGCTTTATTTGACCAAATTCCTAGTCAATTTGATCACATGTCCAGTTGGACTGACAGCTCATGCAGGACACTGGATTAACCCTACAGTTCATTCAACAACATGGTCATTGGAAGAATCGCACTCTCCTGTTCACCTACTCATCCAGCACGTGTTCTGTGTATTCTGGGAGCAGGGGTGCATTAAGGAATTAAACAGTCCCTGCTCTTGAGGGGCGGAAGTAATGAGCAAGAAAGCAAAGTATCCTCAAAGGCTGATCCCAAGATGAGTAGGAGAGAGCAAAGAGAGAGAATACGGGGCCATTTAGTATAGTCCCATGGGAGTGCATCGGCAGAAGTCGGCATCTGAACCAAGAAATGCTAAGTATGGTCAACGAGCCATGTTGATCTGTCACCCACCCACTTTCTTCTGGACCACAGCCTGGAAAATTTACTTTCCAATCAATTTCCTTACAGTTTATAAGAAAGTGCCTCTAAGTTGGCATCTGCCATCTCCAGAGTTTTCATTTCTGTAAAGATTTATAAATTGTGAAACATGTGCATATTTTTCTGAAAGCCACAGAAAATATTTTTTTTATGATTCCTTTTTTCAGCCAACATATCTTTTCTAGTTTTTTCTTTTCTCCATGATTTAAGGGCCTCTTTTATTTTCTCATGAAATAATGGCTCTTGTAAACAACTCAAGCAAGTGCCCAGACAAAAGTCTATTCAGTATGTAGGGATGAAACATCTCACCACAAATAAGTATTTCTTCCTTCCAAGTCCTACTTGGTTAACATTTTCATCAAATCCCCCAAACATTGCTCCAAAATAACAAATGTCTTTGACATTCTTGCAGTCCCAGCTACACACTGCATCTGTTGTGAGTGTTTGGTGTCTAATCAAAAGTTCCATCCACCCAGTTTGAAGTCAACTACAGAAAGTACCTGAAGCAGTTGGAGTTTGTCCATAGTTTATTTAGATGACTAGAGATGCTAATTGCATTTGGGAGGTTCTCCAAGGGGGGATTCGTGGTTTTGTGGGAGCATCATAACTGCCCGTGTAGGTTCAGTTTGTCTAAGTAAGAAAGACCAAGTTCTGTATGAAGAAGAAGGCAGGTTACTCAAGGCCTTAGTCATTGTTCAGAAATAATACTGCCTAGGGTGTGTTTGTATTCTCCATGTACCAAGCATTTCATTAAACCTTAAAAAAAAATTATTTGTCAAACAACATGACTATTTTCATGAATAAGGTAACAGATGTAAAAACTTAACTACCTGGAGATCATAGAATTAAAAGCTGGCAGTCAGCAAAAAAAACCAGCTTTGTCATCTGTTTCTGAGCTTCTCTGGGACCTCAGCCCTGGGAGGAGTTGAGAGGACGAAGACAGCATGCCTGACAGCAGGCTCAGTGGCCAGAAAACCTGGCTTCTAGACCAAGGACTGAGTCAAATAAGTCTGGGACTGCTACTTGCTCTGCAGGCTTTACTTTCCTCGTTCGTTGAATGACTAAGTTGAAATAAGTCATTTTTGAAGACTCAGGGATGATTCCAGCTTGTTAGATTTCAGCCACTGAATGACAAAGTCTCCATCTTGTTGGTTCCTTAAAGCAAGTGAGACACAGGATGTGCAGACAGAGCTTGGAGACAAGGGAAACGGAAACTGCCATAGACATAGACTTTTAACAGCTTGCTATCAGAACGGGTCACCAACCAATCAGGAGAGGCGCCAGGCCTTTGCAATAGACTTGCTGGGCATGCGGTTCCTGAGGTCCTTATTGATCTGTACTGATAGGCAGTGTGAGGAGGCACAGGCTGAGAGAATGGGCTCCAACCTGCATTACTTTAGAACCTGATATCCCAAAAGGCCTATAGTTCAAGCCCTGGTCTTTAGGCTGGTACCACTGAGAGATGGTGCAGTCTTTCAGAGGTGGGGCCTAAAGGGAGCTCCTTAGGTAATTTAGAAAATATTCTTAAGCACGATTGTGGGGAGCCAGCCATTTCTGGTGATGAGCTGAGAAGATCTGCTTCCATAGACATTCTTACCTTGCTATCCCACCTCAACCACAAACACTGCTACCTAACCTATGTGGGGGCTTAGCCTTGTCAGTGACTGGCGACTGGCATTTTACTAACAGTGCTTGAAGACTCAAAGACTTCAATCCCTATCCAAGTTCAAGTATCAAGTTAGCATGTGAAGCTGTCCCCACTTATGGATGGCTAAGTGTGTGGATGATTTAAGATCACAGATTAGCAAATGTGGGGAGGAAGAACATGTATACTGGAGACATGAGAGATGGAAAGCTAACCCAGCGATGGAGGGTCCAGAGAAGTGAGGCTGGAAACGTTGAGGACCAGCTCCTGTGACAGCTATGGTGACGAGGTCCTCTTTCCCCCAAGTGGATCCTGCTAGTAGAAAAAGCAAACAAAAACCAAACAACAACAAAAATAAAACTAATGGAGTCAGAAGCAATGAGAACAAAACTAAAACTCATGCAGGAAATCTCACCTCATCAGCATCTGAATGGTAAGGAACATCCATTTGTGAATGTACTTAACTCATGTTATACCGAATTCATTGCGAGCCTCTCGGTAGGTTACAGTGCACAGTTCTGTGCCCTGACTGTATGTGCAGTGAGTTCTATAGCACACCCCACAACCATGGCTTGCCCATGGAAAGGGCAGCTCACACACAGAGTTCCTTTCCACCAGGTCACCCTTCCTCCTCTATAGGGTCTTTTCTCTAGATTTTTAATTTTTCTTCCAGTAGTCTCTGTGACTTTTATGGAAACCCTACCTGTTAAAATAGATTTATTTTTTCTTAAGGAAAAAAAAAAAAACAAAACAAAAGCTCTAGCCTTCCTTACAGCCATCTAAAAACATTTAGACTTATTTGGATGATTACAAAGTGGATTAACATTGCAGGCCAGCTGTTTGGGAAAGGGTCTTCCCAAGGCTGCCTATCTTCTACAGAAGAATTATTACACAGTCTAAAGTTAAGCCAGAATAAAATTGTCAGTGCAATTGAATAGTAAGAATAGACTTTCAAATGCATCTGAGTTACTTCCCGCTCTATCAGGCTCTATTCAATTGTCCTTGACGATATCAACAGGCGACTGAATTTGACCTGATTTCTTCAGGAACAATTGGATTGCAGCTGAGTAATGCAACTGACTCTGACTCTCACCTTCTCAGTCAAAGTTCGATGGTGTGGAAAAAAAAATGAAAAACGTGGGCTTGAAAAACACCCAGTGGTCAGCTAAGAAGTCATTGGATAACTTTGGCCTTACTTCATTTTCTTTTGTTTTAAGAGAGGTTCTTATGTAACGGAGGCTGGCCTCCAATTCACTGCATAGCCACACATGGCTCTGAACTACAGATCTACCATATTGTGCTCACTAAACCTCTTTGCAGCATTTGCATGCTGTTCTGGAGCAAGGCCACACGTTGTTCATAAGCTGCTCTGTATTAGACCAGGGACTGTGCTGAGTTTTAAGGCGATAGGGCCTAGAAAAAACCTACATAGTTCTTTATCTACCTTGTACTGTGATGCTTTTGTGATTTCAGACTGATTTGGGCACTGGAGAACTTACTTTGTGGGCTGCAGAATCCATACAATCTGGGAGACTTTGTCCAGGATGTAAAGGTGGAGCTTGTGGCCTTGGTTTAAGCCAATCAGTTTTTGCAAATGACCACAATGATTGGTTGAAGAGATATCAAGTGACCTAACCTGATAATCAGAATGAATCTCAGACTTCTAGGATAGCCTTCTGAAGACACGTGCTCTTTCTGCAGTCTGAAAGGGCGTTTGCTCTCTTATCCTCCTGAAAGGCTTAGAGCCTCCTGGGTCAGTGTGGGGTTTAATCCTTCAGTATGGCAGGAGGCTCAGCCAAGAGAGGATGAAGAACAGGGACAGCAAATTATTCAAGCTGATTCTAATCATTACTGAATCTAGCCTTGTGCTATACTTTATGGCTTTGTTTGTTTGTTTGCTTGGTTTGGTTTTTGATTATTTCATAGTTCAGAGTAAATTGTTCAGTAGACCTAAGCAGAAAAAGAGGCTGCCCCGAGTCTATCTTTCATCTCAAACACATCAGGATCAAGAAAACTGAGGCTAATAAGAAGAGAACCAAAGAAATATAGCAGTATTTGTGGGGCAATGTTCTGTGTAGTCTTTCCTCTCTACACAGAGTACACAGAATATGCACACCTTCATCTCCAGAAGGATTTAGACCTCACTGGATGAAAAGTGAAAGAAAAGGTGGCTTCCAGATACACGACCTAAGTAAGCAATGTAACTCCTGAGTTGGCAGTGAGTTCATTTCCTGTGGGTCTCTGCTGCCACATCAGGTATGCACAACCATGAGGTAAGCTTGAGGGATGTAAGTCCCACAGAAGCAACCAGCATCCGGGACCACAGAATGGGAAGCTACAGATCCAGGAACTCCTGATTTGCTCAACATGGTTGATTTTCTTCACAAAGGCCGGAGAAGTCCGAGTTCTGGAAAGAGCAGTGTTGAACTAGAAGAACAGAGAGCCTGCTGGCTGAGAGCACCCTGTCGAGAGTCTGAGTACTGACTCTGGGGTGCTGTTTGAGAGCCACAAAAAAACCTCTGCTTTGACCATAATGGCAGGAATTTGGGCATATTTTAGATAACAGAAAAATGAGCTACCCAATAGCAATGTATGTGTATACATGTATACATATGTATATTATACATACACACATATACACAATATATATGTATACACACATATATTCTTGAGACAGGGTCTCATGTAACCTAGAATGGCCTCAAACTCCTTGTGTAGTTGAGGATGACACTGAATTCCTGGTCCTTCTGCTTCTCTCTACCGAGGGTGGGAGTTACAGGCTACCATGCCTGATTTATATTGTGTTGAGGATCTACCCTTGAGATTCATACATGTTAGGCCAGCAACCTAAACTTCCATCCCAGGCTGGCCTCCAACTCATAATCCTCCTGCCTCCTTCTTTTCAATACTTGCCTTCTGGTGTGTGTCAGCACACCCAGCCCAATAACAATCTTAAAGGAAGCTTGACCATCTGAAGTTTTGTAGTATAGCTTCAAATGCTGCAAGATCTTTTACATAATGATGATCACTGCTACCTTGTGTGTGCATTTTGACTTTTCCAGCATCATCTTGACTTTGGTGACAGAGGGCAGTGAATGCGGCCTTGGCATTCAACTTCTGTTATATCCTCCTATCCATCAAAGGGCGGAAAGCTCAGAGCATTTGCTGACTCTTCTTGTTTCAGGTAACATTCAGGTAAATTTCCTGTTGCAATTTAGGTTTCTCCAACTGGATCCACCCAAGTGAGGTTTGAAAAGTCAATGTGGGATATTATTTCTGCAGTGTTTCGCATCGCAGCCAAACATACTTATAGACACATGATTCTTTTTTAAACGAGAGGATTGTAGTGTCCTGTCTCTGGCTTCATGGGTATTAAGAGGTAGGCTGTGGAGCATCTCCTGCTTACCAAAGCCTATCTAGCAGGCATGAGTGTGACTGCAGAGCCTCTAGCTGTAGCAAGAGTCATGCCCTCCTCTCTCCCTGGGTCACTGCCAGGCACCACTGAGTAGTCAGCTCCTCCGGTGGAAATCCCGGAAGCTTCTGCTTTCCTTACGAAGGCCATGGTTCCCTGTGACTGTTCTGCATAGATCTTTAATGTGGCCCATTGCTTTACTGCATTGTCTTACTGCGGCTCACTTAACAGTTAGCAAAGACTCCTTTAAGTCTGCTCTCAGTCTTTCTTGTTTTCTGTCACTGAACCCTGACTGAGGCAATCACCAGGATAGAAAAGGACTCGTGAAGAAGACCGGCAGCTTCCAGTACTAAACAAAGAAAATACAATTCCCTTTTCTTCCCTCACAGAGTTCATATTCCATCACAAAGATTAGATAGATGCAAATCAATTGATGGCCAGGAAAGGTGAACCACATATTGATCAGGGAGCAGAGAATAGGAGTCGGGAGAGACTACAGAAAGGGGCTCTGCCTGATTATCAAACTTAAAACTATATAAGCCTTAGAGGAGAACAAAAGGGGAACACAACAACATTGTATTTGACAATGATTTCTTTTTAAAAAATATTTATTTTATGTTATAATTATGTGTGCATGAGTGTAGATACCTACGGGGGTTTCAGATCCCCCAGAACTGGAGTTACAGGCAGTGAGCTTCCTGACATGTGAAAGTTCTGGAAACCAGACTTAGGTCCTCTGCAAGAGCAATGCCTGCTCCTCACCACTGATATCTCCAGCCTTGGTAATGATTTCCTGACATGATACCCAAAGTACTGGCCACAAAAGGAAACAGACTAGCTGGACTTGATCAAAATTAAATTGTCTTCATTCAAGGTCACTATCAAAGAAATGAAAAGCTAACCCACAGAATGACGGAAAATGTCTTTAAATAATATAGGGTAAAGAATTACAATTAGACCAGATTTTAAAAATGAGCTCATAACATAAATAATTTTTCTCCAAAGAAAACATACATCTGGATGATGAGCCAATGTTGAACATCCCTAGTTTGTTAGGGAAATGCAAATTTCATAATAAGATACTAGTTATATTCTTAAAAGATGGTGAAAAAGAGACAATGATAATAATATTTAGTGAAGATGAGAAATTCAAGCATATGTGTATTAATTGGTAGGAATGTATAGTGGTGCAGCCCCTTGAAAGGATACAATAGTTACTCAAAAATGTAAATTGCTGTATAAATCAGCAATTCCACCCCAAAGGAAATGATAGCAAGACTTAGCCTTTTTTTCAGTGTTCACAGTAACGTTAGCCACAACAGCCAAACAGTGTAAGAAACCTGAATGTTCACCAAAGGATGGAGAGATGAACAAAATATAGACAAATAGTAGAGTCCTTTCATAGCTAGTCTTGGGAGTAAATTCTCACACATCCCACAATCTGGACGAACCTTGGAAATGTACTAAGCAAAATAAATCCTCACAAATGGATAAATATCACGATGAGCTGCCTGGAACAATCAAACTCACAGACACAGAAAGGTTTCTTAAGTGAAATGATTTCACCTTAGGGTAATGCCTATTCTTAATTTGGGGGGAGGGGAACCTGCCACAGTGTTTCCATGGGCTTGTCGTGTTTTTGAGCCAGGTACTCCAGACAGTTAAATAAATAGAATCAAAAAGTAATGATTACCGGGGGGCGGGGAAGTGGTGTAATACAAGAGGTGTTGGGAAACGGTCCTGTGCTGCTTCAACGCTCTGAGAAGCTGGTTCTGGAAGCCATTCATGTTGAAGTGTGTTTGCCTCAGAGTGTCTTCCAAGGTCAGTTGCCTACGCACAGGCTGGTTCTGTGACCTTGTGACAAGATGAAAGGAAAAGATCAAAACAGTCTGAAAGTAAAAACACCACGTCCCTGAGCACAGCTAGAGGGAGAAGCCATTTCCAACAGAAGGTTACTATTATTTATCCTATGGCATTAGAAAAAAAAATCTGCCATGAGAATAGGAAATCCCACAGATGGAAATCCCAGCATCATTGTTTCTGCATGGCTTCCTCGGTCATTTCTGCTGGATGATATAAGAATTCCTGTTAATAGTGTTACTTTTGTTCTTTCAGTAAGGTTCCTCCCGTTGTCTCTGCTGGATATCACAAACTCCGGATTTGATCACACTTTTCTCTCTGCCTGCTATTTGCTGTACTTGCTCTTTTTCTATTGCTTACTGTATAGTTAATAAACCTAATTATTTGAAACTGAGTATGGCTATAATAAAAACTGTAATATGTTGGGGTAAGAGGGTATTGTTAGGTAGGCACAGTTTCAGTTGCAAAAGTTGGTGGTTGTGGTTATATAACCATGGAAATGTACTGAATGTGGTCCAACTGTATACCTGATGATAAAAATGGTAATTTTTTATGTTACATACAGTTTTATTATTGTGATGGCTATTCCCGGTTGTCAGCTTGACTATATCTGGAATGAACTACAATCTAGAAATGGAGGACACACCTGTGATCCAGATCTTGAGGCTGGAAGACCCAGACTTTTGATTTAGATCTTGAAGCATAGTGGCCATTAAAAAGCTTAAGCCCAGGCACAGTGGTACACACCTTTTATCTGGGCCATACCTTCTCCTGGAGGCCTACCTAAGGACAATGGAAGAAGGAAGGCTCCCTTCTTCTCCTGCTTGCACTTACTTGCCAGCACATCTGTTGGAACCTACTTCTACAGAAGAGCAGCTGAAACACCCAGCCTCATGGGACTGAGCAACTTCTAGGACTAATAGGACTTCCCATTCACAGCTGCCCATTGTTGGGTCAGTTGGACTGCAGACTGGAAGTCATTCCAATAAATTCCCTTAATATAGAGACATGCCATCAGTTCTGTGACTCTAGAGTACCCTCACTAATACAACCATAATTGAAGAAATTAGAAGGGTCTACAAGATGGATTTTCACAAGGAAAAACTGAAAGAGGTCTGTGTGCCACCAAAGGACGTAAGGAGAGGAAGAGGTAAAAGAGAAGACAGAAACATAGTGGAGAATCCCAGAGAACTGGAAGACTGGGTTTTGTTATTTATGCCTTACCTCTACATGCACTTGATACTCACCCTTACATACACTTCAACAAGAATAACACACATATTCTTTATGGAGCATTACTTTGTTTAAATGAGAAATTATGACGCCTCTGCCTAACATAGATGCTATATGTTCCAATCAAGGCAGAATTTCATGATCCTGTGTGTCCAGATTTCAATCTCAGACTCAATTCCTCAGCAGGATATTGTTACACGTTTATAAGATTAGATAACCATTTGAAAAGCAGCGTGGAGTAATCGTCCAGGTTAACTTGTAATGGGCATACCATGTGATTTTACTGCTTTGCTCATCTCCGTGACATCATAGTAAAAAATCTGATTCAATTATGGGGGATAATCTGCTAGGAAGACATGCCAATGATTTTTTTTTTTTAAAGAATCCATGAGCCCAGGAATACTTTGATTGCAAAGTAATTAATTCCAAGGGGAACCTCTCTAAGAGGAGACAGCTTATTTGGTCATGAGTGCTTTCATGGTCATGAAGAAGAAAGGGGAGCACAATTCTTTTATTAAATTGGCATTGCATCAGGCAAAAAGAGCTAAAATATGATTGATTGCGAATATAATGTGGGTGATGGGAACAGCTGGTTCAGGCATAAATAAGGCAGGCTCTTCAACATATGGCACCAATTTGTGTTCATGCCGCTGTGGTCCACCTTTTCAAGCTGAGACGTCTTTTGCAAGATGGGTTGTTTCCTTCGGTGGGAAGCATGTAGCATTGGGGAGAGAGGAGTGTCTTCCTGGGCTGTCTTTGAGAGGGAGAAGCTCCATATTAGCACAGGAACTTGTAGGATATGTGCGTCTCTCGCTGCAATTTATTACTCTCACAGCTGTAAACACTAGAATGAGATAGCGTGAAGTCCAGTGGGCTTGATTGGAAATTGGACTCTTAAGTGTCCAGGCAGAAGTTCTCCAGAGGTTTAAGCCTCTGGATTTCTAATGTAAGACTGAACAACTGGCTTCTCAATGCACAAAAGATGGGATTTTTGTTTTAGGCCTTTGACTCTGAACCAAAAAGGATTTGACTGTGTTTATTGACGTGAACAAAACCATAGAGGGAGGGCAGAGCAGCTTCGATATAGTTGGTAGCAACAAAGGAATCGTTCTTCCACCTTAAAAATAAATCAGAGTTATGACAGTGTTCCCCTTCTCTGTGGTGTACCAGTTTTGGGGTATCTTTAGGCCCCACGGCAGTCACACAGAGCTTGGTCTGGCCAAATCATGGAAAAAATTGCATTTGTAGGGAGTATTATCGCTGCCCAGTGTATAACACCAAGAACAATGTTTCCTTTGGATTCAATGCCTGCCCCTCTCTTAAGGACACAGAACTTTAACCCTTATATCCCTAGTTTTCTGAGGAAGGGGTTTTAACCAGTGACATGGGCTGCAATTCTTCCCTTTCAGCCTGATGCTGACAGTAAGTCAGCCGTCAGCTGGCTGTGCATAATTTTCAGGTTACATCCTTGGTGAGCTTCCCTCCCAGCAACCTTCCTCTACCCATGCAAAAGTCTCCCATGAACCCCAAGCATCCAGGGTTGCATGTAAACCTTTACCAACACTACAGTGTTCTGTGGGGTCCTTTCTAATGTTGAAGAGGAACCATTGCCAGTTCAATTTTAAGCTCCCATGCTGACACATCTGGGAGCTCCTAGTGATAGAATGTCAAGTCTGATCTCTGGGATGGAGCCTTCACTTCATGTCCTGATCTGATAAAACACAAACAACTGATTTGTAGTCATTTCCTCCCTCAGAAGTGACTTAGGTCAGTATGTTTCAGGAGGGCATGACATAATATATCTAATTCTTCCATTTTTTAAAAAATAGACTTGAAAACCCATTTTAGTGTATAATGTATTTCAAAATACTGATTTCCACCCAGGTATCTAAATTATGAAGTTCATCTCACATATTGGGGTACCTTCTAAAGGGCCTTGAAAATGTCCATGAAAATCTGTAACTGAATAATAAATGAAAGTATAAGCTTGGTTCCTCCTTCCCTCTACCTCCCATGATTATTTTCTTCCCCCTTCTGAGTAGGACTGAAGCATCCACACTTTGGTATTCCTTTTTCTTGGGTTTCATATGGTCTGTGAGTTGTATCATGGGTATTCTGAGCCCCCCCTTTTGCTAATATCCACTTATCAGTGAGTATATACCATGTGTGTTCTTTTGTGACTGGATTACCTCACTCAGGAGGATATTTTCTAGTTCCATTCATTTACCTGTGAATTTCATGAAGTCATTGTTTTAAATGACTGAGTAGTACTCCATTGTGTAAATGTACCACAATTTCTGTATCCATTGCTCTGCTGAGGGACATCTGGGTTGTTTCCATCTTCTGGCTATTATAAATATGGCTGCTATGAACATAGTGGAGCATGTGTCCTTGGGTATATGCCCAGAAGTGGGCATATCTTTTTGGGTATATGCCCAGGAGTGGTATAGCTGGGTCCTCAGGTAGAATTATTTCCAATTTTCTAAGGAACCACCAGACTGATTTCCAGAGTGGTTGTACCATGAAGGATCAGGTGTGGGAGGAGACAGGAGAGAAGTACAGAGGGTCAGGAATTTGAACACAGTTGTATATCAGTGGGGGATAGGGAACTGGGGGTAGCCAATAGAAAGCCCCAGATGCCAGGGACCCAAGAAGTTCTCAGGGCCCAACAGAGATGAGATTAGCTGAAATACCTGACAAAGGAGAGACAGAACCTGTAGAGACCATATCCAGTGGAGAGCCACAGTCCTCAGTTGAGGGATGGGGCCACTCACCCATCTCAAAAATATTAATCCAGAATTGCTCCTGTCAAAAGGAAATGCAGGGACAAAATGTGGGGCAGAGACTGAAGAAAAGGCCATCCAGAGACTGCCCCACCTAGGGATCTGTCCCATATGCAGACACCAAACCCAGACACTATTGCTGATGCCAAGAAGCACTTGCTGACAGGAGCCTGGTATAGCTGTTCTATGAGAGGCTGTGCCAGAACCTGACCAATACAGATGAAGATACCAACCATTGAACTGAGTGAGGGGACCCCAAATGGAGGAGTTAGAGGAAGGACTGAAGGAGCTGAAGGGGTTTGCAACCCGATAAGAACAACAACAATATGGAGATGGTCTAGTTGATCATCAATGGGAGGAGAGGCCCTTGGTCCTGTGAAGGCTCTATGCCCCAGTGTAGGGGAATGCCAGGGCCAGGAAGCAGGAGAGAGTGAGTTGGTGAACTGGGGGAGGAGGGAGGGAATAGAGTTTTTTTTTTTTTTTCAGAGGAGAAGCCAGGATAGGGTATAACATTTGAAATGTAAATAAAGAAAAAAAAAAGGAACAAAAATATCAAGCATACAGACCCCCCCCCGCAAAGCTCCCGGGGACTAAACCACCAACCAAAGAGTATACATGGAGGGACCTGTGGCTCCAGCTGCATATGTAGCAGAGGATTGCCTTATCTGGCATCAATGGGAGGGGAGCCCCTTCATCCTGTCGAGGCTCAATGACCCATTGTAAGGGAATGCTAGGTCACTGAGACAGGAGTGGGTGGGTGGGTTGGGGAGCACCTTCATAGAAATAGGGGGAGAGGATAGGGGGTTTGTGTGGGGGAAACTGGGAAGGGGGATAACATTTGAAATGTAAATAAATAAGATAACCAATAAAAAATGAAAAAAATGAAAATATAAGCTTGGACCCTTAAGAATTCTCTGAGTCAGGAATATATCAACCAATGAAATACAAATAGACAACATTTCTATATCTACTTTTCTGTATGCAATGGTTCCTTCTTCTCCAAGAAGCTTCTGAACGAGCAATGAGAGAAGACTGGGACGGAGATGATCAAGAGTACAGCTACTCTTTGGGGCTGGGGTGACCTACCAGGGGTCCATGCTATTGTAACATTACCATTTTAGTCATAGCAGCTGTGATTTCCTGCACAGACTTGTGTATGATTAGATCTGCCCATATCCTTGAGCTGCCCATCCCAGACCCAGAACCTGTAGGCTGATACTGATAGTGAATAGGGAGGGGCGGGGTTCCTGCGGCTCTGAACTTCCCTGAATATTTACACACATTTAATGGTTGCTGGAGGACAATTTTCTTTAGTGGTGATCGACTGATAAAGAGCTTCAGGACCCCGTAGAAACATGAATGAAATATAGTGGGTCACCAAAAGGAAGGAAGGAAGGAAGGAAGAGAGGAAGGGAGGGAGGGAGGGAGGGAGGAAAAGAGGGAGGGAGGGAGGGAGGGAGGGAGGAAGAGGGCGGGAGGGAGGGAAGAAGAAAGAAAAAGATTGGATGGGAAAAAGAACAGGAACATGAAAGATGAACATGATAAAAATGTTTATATGTAAAATGCCATAATGAAACCTATTTTGTATAATAAACATATTTTAATAAAAACAAACCTAAAAACAGCAAAAGTCCTAAACTGTATCAGATCTGTAATGTTTTCTACCATACTGTGAGTTGCTGTCTCCTCTTTTGATCCTCGTCTTTGAAATGCCAATGTTTTTGATTTTTTTAAGTTTAATTTATAATTTTTTCTTTTTTTTTCTTTTTGCTTGTAGTTTCAGTGCCATGTTCTTGCAAGTATTACCTAATCCAAAGGCATGAAGACTTTACACCTATGATTCTGTCTGAGAGTTCTATAATCGTAGCTTTTACACTTGTTATACTTGGTCTGAGGTAGGGCTCAACTGCGTTCTTTCCCATCCAGTTGTCCAGCATCAATTGAGGAGAAGACTACTTTTTCTCCAGTGAGTAATGTTGGCATCCTTTCAAAAATAAATGCTCTGCTTTTATGTGAGTTCATCACCCTCAAGTCTGTCCTGTGGGGCTCCACATCTATTTTCATGTCAATATTTTTTATTTTGACCATTATAAATTTGTAATAAGTTTTGAAATAAAGAAGTAATTTTCTCTAGTTTTTTTTCCCCTTCACATGTTTGCTTTAAAATTCTAGATCTCTAGAACCCCATAAGTTCAGTATTTAGTTAATGATTAAACAGTTATTATTTTTAACACTTGGAAGCAAAACACACAAGCAAGCAAGCTAACAGCCCTCCAGTCTTCCAGAGGAGTTCTGCTTATATGTCAGGACATAAATTCAACAGCTAGGAAGTCTGTGACTCTGCCTTAGCCTTCATTTAAGGCCAATCAGATTTGAAAGCCACTTGGGTCTTTTCCTGAGCATCAACACAGCCTTGGAAAGAGGTGCAGTCTCCTAGATTCTGAGAAGTGTCTTGGAGCTTTACAAAGTATGCACTCCCTGTAGCTATAGCGTCCCATGCCAACACAAGTTTGACTTATTTATCATTCATCTAAATATTAAATTTTATCTCAGACAGCAAGGCATTTGCCCATAGGATTCTTTTTTAATTTAAATAAATGGTTCTTATCTTGTATCAGCTTAAGTTTTCGATCAATGAGGTAAAGACAAGGTTTCTGAGAAAACCTCCCAGGAAGCCAGCAGACAGACACTAAAACCCACTTACAGTGGTGTCTGCTCCCCACTGTCCTTTTTAAGGTATGGGGAACTTGGGGTGTTCCTTTGAAGGGTGGTTTTGAGTTATGGACAGACGGTTGGACTGGGGTAAGTTGAGAGGCTGTTAGGTTCATTGATGTTATTGCGATTAGCTCTGTTTCACGAATAAACACTCCTAGGTTGTGAATGTTTTTAGTTACCTTTCAACTATTTAAAAAACTGTGATTTTGATTATTTTTTTGTCAGTTATTTTCATTACAGTTATAGAGCAGTCTTTTGGAGTCATGTCATTCACGATTTTCTCAGCCAGGAGCCTTTGAAAGGTACATGTTGATAAAAAATTTCATAACTGGATTCTCTAGTGGCTCAAGAAAATAATGGTGGATGTGTAACCTCAGCAGAGAAAAAGGCTGAGAGGGAGGGAGGGAGGAGAAGAGGGAAGAAGAGAGGCAGAGAGAGAGAGAGAGAGAGAGAGAGAGAGAGAGAGAGAGAGAGAGAGAGAGAGAGA
>NW_022196914.1:63834803-63857831 GCF_008632895.1 Mastomys coucha | reverse complement strand
GAGACAGAGAGAGACAGAGACAGAGAGACAGAGACAGAGAGACAGAGAGACAGAGAGACAGAGAGAGATCATTTATCAAGAAAGCATTGACATTCCTGACTGTTTGCACATGGGAGTTACACATTTCTTGAAGAACTCTCAACATTTGTTGTCTAAACATATACTTTAAAAAGTAGACATTCTAAGAATATTGTAACAGATACTTTAGTATGTACCATGTGCAGAAAATGTCTTATCATGCTCAGAAGTATGAGTTTTTAAGACATTGTTCTCAATTAATATCACATTCTTTTCCTGAGTTCTCTGTGTATTAACATCCCCCCCCCCCAAAAAAAAAACCTAACCGCTGCCAATGTGCTGACTCCCTGGTGAAGGAAGATTCTTGTGGGTACCTGATGTCTGGGCTATATCTTGACACTGGATATTTCAGATGGAAAAGTAACCAACCTACTTTGTGATTCCATTATTAAAAAACAAAACAAAAACAAATTCAAGCTATATAAAGCTTTTGGGATCTTCTAAAAAGAGGAGTTGCACTAAATGCCTTTGACATGAATGTGATTTTATTTTGATTTTTTAAAAATTATGTGTATGAGTATTTTGCTTGCTTGCATATCTGTGTATGACACGCATGCAGCACCTGTGGAGGGCACTGGATCCCCTGGAACTGGAGCTACAGATGGTTGTGAGCTGCGGTGTGGGTGGTGGGAATCTAACTTTGGTCTTCTAGAAGTGTAGAAAGTGTTGTCAACACTGCACCATCCCTCCAGCCTGAGAATGAGGTTTTAAGTCCAGATCAGAAGTTTAACACTCCGGATGAACGTTCCTGGTTATAATAGAAGCACAAATTCTGGTAGGACCCAACCCAAAAGCTGCATATATTCGTCATTACAGCTACTTGGGAGGTTGAGGCAGGAGGATTGTGAGTTATATCGACTGGTTTTATGTCAACTTGACACAAGTTAGAGTCATCAGAGAGGAAGGAGCCTCAGTTGTCAGAAGATCTACATAAGATCCAGCTGTAAGGCATTAGTGATCAGTGGGGGAGGATCCAGCTCATTGTGGGTGGGGCCATCCCTGGGCTAGTGGTCCTAGGTTCTGTAAGAAAGCAGGCTGAACAAGCCATGAGAAGCAACTCAGTAAGCAACACCCCTCCATAGCCTCTGCATCAGCTCCTGCCTCCAGGTTTCTGCCCTGCTTGAGCTCCTGTCCTGATTTTCTTTGGTGATGAACAGCAGTGTGGAAGTAAGCCAAATAAGTCCTTCCCCTCCACCCTTCACAACTTGTTTTTAGGATCATGGTGTTCTATTGCAGCAACAGAAACCCTAACTAAGACAGTACAAGGCCAGTCCTAGAAAATTAGTGAGTCTTTCTCAAAATAAAATAACATAGAGAGCTTAGAATGTAGCACAGTCTGGAGTGCTTGCTTGTCTAGCACGTGTGAGACCTAGGCTGCAATCCCCAGGGCTGAATAATATTTTCACAGATATTTTTATGTATGTACATGATGAGAAAGGCACATGAGTGCTTTGTACAAAACCAAGGTCAGATACACCAAGATACCTGAACTTGGCTGTACGAGTTTTCTCCCATGCCCACTGAAAGTTAAGTACATAAGATTAACTAGAATTTACAAAAATCTGGGGCCTTTGAGAGAACTAACTTATAAATTGTCACAAGTGATCTAGTGTTGTATTACCTTACTTTTGTGAAAGGGTTCTTTACATTTTGATTATATTTTTAAGAACCTGAGCACTTAATAATAAAATATTTGACATTTTAGCTTATGAAATTGCCAAAAAATATTTACTTCAAATAGAGACAGAGAGGCAGCTTGTGAAAATACAGGGCTCAAACAGTCATATATTGTTCTTTACAAAGGTAGACTTGAGACTGTCTTCCATGTCAAAGGGTCTGTGCTGAGCAACACACGAGGCCCCTGCCCTGTACAGAATGTATTTCCAAACATAAAGGGCCACAGCTTCTTGAGAAAAGGCAATGGAAAGGTCCAGCAGTTTCAGATTTACTAAGTGTAGATTCTGTATTGAAATATTATGAAAAAACAAAGCATAATTATACCAAGTATGCTGAGAACACACACTGGCCAGACAAACAATAGTCATATTGTTAGAAACATATTAAATTGAGGTATACATCAAAATACAGGAATATGCCCCAGGAATCCTGATTCTGATCTTTAATTTCAGATAATTAGTGTGAAGAGTTTTTGAGAAATTTAATGTACCTATTTGCATACTAGTTTACATTATCTAGAAAGATTTATGTTTGAAAGTAGACTGAATGGCTACTACGTCCACTACTATCATGGTTGCAATTTGTTTTCTTGACAGGGTTTCATTGTATATAGCCCAGGCTTGCCTTAAACTCTTGTCTACCTTCTGAGTGCTGGGATTACAGGCATATACCTCCACCTTTGGCCTGTTTAAATTATTAGAGTGTGTAAAGCTTATATAATTGTAGCTACTCTTAGCGCCTCCTTTAGTCTCCTCGGTATCTTGGTTGATAATCTACCTGACTAGTGGTAGTTATTTTTCTCATGCTCAGGCTGCCTGGACCTTAGGCATACCAGTACATTATCTCTCCTACACATCTAACTGTAATAGCTATAAGGAAATGAGATGCTTTAAACCTGGGAGCTCAAAAAGTAGAGCCATGGAGGCAACACATATCTCACAACGATAACAAATTGCCCTAAGATTTAAGGCAGATGGACATGGCTAATAGTGAACAGAGTCTGAGGCCCCAACTCTTGTGCCTACAGAAGGTCTAGCCTGCGACCCTGTAGACCATCCCCAGCTTCAGTACTGCTGCAGGCAAGGGTGAGGGCTGCTGCTGGAAACTGCAGTAACTGAGCATCTCTGTGTCTCTCTCAGTCTGGGATTCTGAAAGAGGATAAAGTCCTACAGAAAACTGTGCTGGCCACGCCCCTCAGTTCTCCCCAGCATGGCACAAAGTTGGTGCTACCAAAAGGGTGTAGTAGGAAAGACCTTTCCTCATTCCTTACAACCATGCCTCTGTGTTCCAGCACCTGAGAAGGACCCTCCAGTGCCCTTGGCAGTCACGACAGAAAACACAGAATCCAGGGCCTCC
This sequence comes from Mastomys coucha, assembly GCF_008632895.1. Lineage (NCBI taxonomy): Eukaryota > Metazoa > Chordata > Mammalia > Rodentia > Muridae > Mastomys > Mastomys coucha. The sequence goes on along the minus strand of NW_022196914.1, from coordinate 63,854,720 downwards.
GGAGGGTTTTGGGGGGGGGCTCCCCTCTACCTCCCTAGATGCCAGAAGCTGTGGATATGTCTGCTGAGGCAGACAAGTGGAAGATTCTCCCCTAGGGAGAGTAAAGAACTCCTTAGAAGATCTCTATACATATCTTGACAGTGACGTTCTCCTCTCGGCAAGACCCGGAGTTTTCCATCAGAATTTGAGCATCTTTTCCATACTTCTTATGAACAGCCATGTGTGTGAGAAACAAAGGCCAATATCCACAAACAGAAGAGAGGAACCCCGAGGAAACAGACAAGAAGATGTGAAACTGTAAGCTCCTCTTAATTAAAATCCGCAGAGAGATATTGCAACCCTGAAACAGAAGGAGCCGTAAGTATGTTGGGAATTGAAAAAAATCACAGCAGAAATGAAGGCTTCTGAAGAACATTCTGGAGACGAAATTGAGGAAATCTCCTAGATAAGCCGTGGGGGAAAAAGAGTTGGGAAATAAGAGGAAGAAAATGAGAAAATTAGAGTTGAGTTGAGGATCTAAGCATTTTACAAAGATAAACCGGGAAGGGAATTATTAAAGAAAGTGTGTAACAATTCCCAGGACTGAAGGCCTCACATCTCCAGACATAAAGAGTTCAGGCACTCTGCACAAAGAAGAATTTCAAAAAAGACCCATGTTAATGTGTATTACAGAGAAGGAAAGCAGGTCACATACAAAAGATCGGACATCAAAGAGACTTACCCACTGGGCACTGCACAGAAGGCTGGAGGCAATGGAGCGTGGCTACAAAACCCGAAAAAAAAGCCAATTCCAAACCCAGATTCTTAACCCAGCCAAAGTATCGATCAAGTGTCTGGGTAAAACACTCAGTTTTACACACTTGTATCACATTACATCACATGTATTGTTTCTCCAAGAGCCCCTGGAAGATGCTCTTTAGGAAGAACTATTGAGTAAGTTTACTAGGGTTACTTGTAGGAGCCTGGGTGACTGAAAAGAGGCACCGCCCAAGGCCCGCCGCTGCATGGGTGGCTAATCATGAAAACTGCATTTTGGGGTTCCCTGCCCAACCTACAGGCAGTTCCAGAGAAGAGTCCACACTCCCCTTCCCCTCCACTGCAACTGCACCGGGCACCGGCTTTCTAACCTTCAGGAGGGGACCCTGTGAGTTTTCTAACTTCCGGGAGTATCATTAGCTTCCTGGTTTTTAGGAGCCACACCTAGCTCCAGAGGGAAATGTTTCAGTTTTAAAGAAATCGTTACACAATAAAAGATCTGGAGCTGGAATGCAGAAGAGTGTTGAGTCAGCCCAGGGAGGATACAGGGCTGGGCTCCCAGGATGAAACAGGGATCAGACCAGACCAAGCTATAGATGGGTGTGTGATCAAGGGGGCGGGGATCCGACTTAATGAGAAATTTGATGAGAAAAGGATGAAGAGCTTGTTGCAGAGAAGAGTTTAAACAGTAGGAAAAAAATGTTGAAATTTAAGTAAATGGCAAAGCAACGTAAGAGAACTCTAATTGGCTTACTAATGCACATTTACACAGCCACAATTATATAATCTTTAATGTTAAATAAACCAAAGACCCCATTTTTAATCATGTTGGAGAACGATAGTCAAAAAACAGTAATATCGAAGAATCTGTTTAAAAATACACCAAGCAAAGATTTTCTGGGCTCCTGCTATGTGTCCATCCCAGGCTAGGCTGCACATAGCTCCATGGATGTATGGAACAGCAAGGACGGCAGGCACAGCCTGATGGGAGAAACTCACAAGTAATCTATGCTAATCAGATATTTCCAGCAAATTCCCTAAAGCCTTGGTTACAGGTGTGTCCTTTCCGAAAGCGTTGATCCTTTAAGTGGATGGTGATTTGTACTTTCTTGAAGGATTCCTAAGTGAGCAACGTTTTCACAGCAGGACTCTTTGGTCTAAGCATCTGTACAGTTATTATGTATTTACACAGACTTGCCTTATCGAGCTCTCTCACCAGCCCAGCCCAATGAGTGCTTCAGACCCTCATTCTCTAAGGCCCAGCTGGGCTCCTCAGCCTGTATACGAGCTCAACCTCCTGAGTTCCCAGATGCATTGCCTGCTCGAAGTGTCCTTATACTCACAAGTCTAGTTCAGGTGCATGGCTTACACACCAGCTCTGGAAAGCCCAGCTTCTCATCCACTTGTCCTGTTCCCAACCTCTCCAGCCCAGCTGGGTTCTCACAGCCTTGGATGATCCAGACAGGAGAGTGTCTCAGATCCCTGCCTGCCTGTGGCATCCCTCACACTCCCAGCTTAGTTCAGGTTGTGCAACCTGCATACCAGGCGGGCCTGGTAAATGACTCAGATCTCCACCTGTCCTGATCTGCACACTTTGAAGCCTACCTTGGGCAGTACAGCTTTTGTACCAGCCCATGGAGAAACAGCCAGGAGTTCGATTCACAAGCTTTCTTGCTGCTTTGGAACCACCTTTGGCTCTTAGATCAAGATCGAAATTCAACACTGACTATCTGAAAGGTTGAGTTGCTAACTCTTTATACTTGAACTGGAACCAACCCAGCTTGGGCAACAGCAAGAACAGAACCAAAGAACCATGCAACAGGTGCTAGAATCTCAAATCAGACAAAAAAACAATGAAACATGCTCAGGTCACATCACAAAAATACAAGCTCCATTAAGGGCTAGGGCCATGTTACCCCCACCTCACTCCACTAATCCTATAGAAATTTTCTCTATTGAGAACTACCTAGTCCAGAGCACAGGACACAGAACTGAACAATTACAACTTTGGAAAGAATTCAAGGACATTGAAAGGATCTGAAGCTTGGTGAACTTAGGAATGCATCCTCAAGTAAAGACCAAGAAGGCACGAATGTATGTATGAATGAAGCAATGAAGATGACTCAACATTTGAAACAGAATGCAGTAAAGAAAGAGGAATACTGGCAGAAAAATGCAAAATGAAATGAAGACAAAATTCAGTCCCTCAACAAATCAACCAGAAAACCCAAGGTAGACTGGATCAAGTAGAAGATAGAATCAGGACCCGAAGAGAAGGTAGAGGAATCGAACCATCCAAACAATGAATGTAATGGACTTTAAAAATTCATAAAAACTATTGGCATGCCATGAAAAAAAAACAAACCTATGAATTATAGGCATAGAAATATAAGAATCCTAGGTTACTTACATAGACCAGATCTCCAACAAGGTCATATAAGAAAACATTGCTGAATTAAGAAAAAAAAATGTACAGGTAAAGGAAATAATCAGAACATCAAATGGACAGAACTAGGAAAGAGACTTCCCATGGGACACTCTACTTAAAGCACAGTGTGTACAGAACAAAGAGAGAGGGAGTTGAAAGCTGCAAGAGAAAAACTGTAAGTCACATATAAAGGAAAATCCATTAGAATAGCTGCTGACTTCTCAGTGGAAATTTTAAAAGCCTGAAGAGCCTGGAGCAATGTACTGCAAGCTCTAAAAGACAACAGAGGCCAACCTAGACTATTTTACCCAGCAAAAAAACTACCCTGCTAATGATTGTCGAGAGAGGGGGAGACTAATTGGTTAGCCAATACAAAGTGGTCAGCCTGAAACACACACAAACAACAAAAACAGAATCCACAGGTTAAATTTTATATCTTTGCATACACATACATAAATAGTTGTACATGGAGGTAATAATCAAAGGAAAAGGCTTTCCACTTGTGAGGGACAGAAGGAGTTGAGGGGAAGAAAGGGAAAGGGGACAGTAAAGCAATTTCAATCTTATTAAAATGTATTAAAATAAAAATTAGAGCTGGGCGGTGGTGGCACATGCCTTTAATCCCAGCACTTGGGAGGCAGAGGCAGGTGGATTTCTGAGTTCGAGGCCAGCCTGGTCTACAGAGTGAGTTTCAGGATAGCCAGGGCTACACAGAGAAACCCTGTCTCAAAAAACAAAACAAAACAAAACATTAGAAAAACTATCTGTCATAGTTGAAAGAAGGAAATAAAAACTTCTCAGGATATAAAAAGGTCAAAAGAATTCCTGTCCACCAAACCAGCCCTACATAAAATAATAGAAGCAATACTTCACACTAGAGAAAGAACTGGGCATAGACGAATACAGAAAGAAAACAAATGAAGCTATGCTTATTGAAACACAAAATAAGACTAGCAGCACAAACAGCAGAAAAGCAACAGAATGATAGTCATGAACACACTTCAACAATAACTTTCAACAATACTAATGGCCACAACTCCCCAATCAAAGGATACAGGTTACTTGAGTGGTTTAAGAAACAAAGTCCTTTTCAGTCTCTGTATCCCTAGAGGCTAGGAATCTCAGCTAGGATCACCCCCATAGGCTCCCAGAAGCCTCTCCAGAAAATTTGGGATTATAGTCATGCACTGTTTGTTTGTTTGTTTGCTTGCTTTTGTTTTCATGGCAGGGTTTCTCTGTGTAGCCCTAGTTGTCCTGGAACTCACTTTGTAGTCCATGCTGGCCTTGAACTCACAGAGATCCACCTGCCTCTGCCTCCTGGGTGTTGGGATTAAAGGCTTATGCCAGCAAGTCAGGTGATCTTAAAAATGAGAATTAAAGCTTTTGTCAAGAATTCTGATACGAAAGTCAATAGTGAATGTTACCAAACTTCACATGATAAGATAGTGTCAATAAAAACTACATCTTCTGTTTCTCAAGGAAAAAAACAAAATGAAAAGGGGAGCTAATTGCTGGTGTTTATCGATTCTTGCTTACAGATGAAGTCAACGCAGTAGCCTTAGCTTCTGCCTCCATGTTTCCCTCTAGAGTGAACTCAGACTCTAAGTCAAAATAAATACTTCCATCCTTCATTCTTTACATTTCTTCAGTCAGGTACAGCAGAAAGAAAAGTAACATGCACAACATGATATCAATGTCCACAAATTTCAAAATTAAAAATAAAAAGAGTACATTATACCAGGAAGATTGGTTCTCGGTGGCCCTGTGTACATGTGTAGGTAGGTTGGTAGACACTGGGCTTTGGAGGCTGGGTTGCTCTGTGTCACTCTGGCTGTCCTGGAACTCACTCATAGGACCAAGCTAGCATTGAACTCAAAGTGGAGAACATTTGTAAACTTTAAAGATGAAGCTGAGCCCCCCCCCCCCCCCCCCCCCCCCCCCCCCGCCTCCAGAGTGTTGCGATAACATTCTTGTCCCACCAGGCCCAGCAAGGGCTTCTATATTTTTAACTCAGTCAAAGAAACATGATTTGAAAAAACTAACCATAGGAGGAAGACCTCTCAGAGAAATTTCATGTAATAATTATTCATTTTCAAGAATTATTTTCATGTTTAAATTTAAATAAAATTTTAGTAATGACAATTTTAATTAAAAAAAAATGAGAAGGAAGAGAGTCCATAGGAAACTTAATCATAAAATACATTAAACACTGTATAACCCGATAGTCCTCTGTCTTAGTCAGGGTTTCTATTCCTGCACAAACATCATGACCAAGAAGCAAGTTGGGGAGGAAAGGGTTTATTTGGCTTACTTCCACATGGCTGTTCATCACCAAAGGAAGTCAGGACTGGAACTCAAGCAGGTCAGGAAGCAGGAGCTGATGCAGAGGCCATGGAGAGATGTTCTTTACTGGCTTGCTTCCCCTGGCTTGCTCAGCCTGCTTTCTTATAGAACCCAAGACTTCCAGCCCAGGGATGGCACCACCCACAAGGGACTCTACCCACTTGATCACTAATTGAGAAAATACCCCCACAGCTGGATCTCATGGAGGCACTTCCCCAACTGAAGCTCCCTTCTCTGTGATAACTCCAGCCTGTGTCAAGTTGGCACACAAAACCAGCCAGTACATCCTCCAAGGCATAAATACACTGAATGGTGAGAATCCAATGAACTAAAACAAAGAAACAAACAAATAAATAAAACTCACATAGAACCTACTATACTATTTCTAGAATCTTCATTGATTTCCAGTAGGGAATGCCATTCTGAAAAACAAAGAAAATAAAAAACAGGGTAATAGTTAATTATATATTCATATGTAATATGAGTCATAGTTAATTATATATTCATATGTGGTAGTAATTTAATTTTGGCATTTCTCTTCTTAGTATGTACTCTTTATTTTGCCCAGTTTTTAGAAACAAACAATGGCAAAAACATGAGACAGAATGTTGAAGTCACATGGGTTCCAAGATTAAAAATTTAACACATTTCTGAGACATGGGTACTACTTAAAGCTAAGCAATATAATTTGATATTCTCTGCCTCTCTCATTCCTTCTCATTAGAATGTTTTGTTGGAAAATTTAAACCTTTATTTTACATATACTTAGATCTTTTCTGGTTTGTTTGTTTTTGTTTTTGTTTTTTCGAGACAGGGTTTCTCTGTGTAGCCCTGGCTGTCCTGGAACTCACTCTGTAGACCAAGCTGGCCTTGAACTCAGAAATCCACCTTCCTCTGTCTCCCAAGTGCTGGGATTAAGGGCGTGCGCCACCACCACCTGGCTTGTTCTTGGGGTTTTTTGTTTCTTTGTTTTGAATGTTCCAGCTAATGATAGTCAGTTAGTTTCCACCACAAGAGAAACCTTGCATTTCTGCTTCATATTCTGTTTAGTTCTTTGGATATTAATCAACTTTCTGTAAGATATTAAATGATTTAATTTCTAAAATGGCAAAAGAAGAGGAGGAGGGAGAAGAAGAGGAGGAGGAAAAAGAGGAGAAGGAGGAGAAGGAGGAGGAGGGAGAGGAGGAAGAAGAGGAGGAAGAAGAGGAAGAGAAGGAGGAGGAGGAGGAAGAGGAGGAAGAGAAACAAATTCTGGGGCTGGAGAGATGGCTCAGCAGTTAAGCACTGGTTAAGTGGCTGCTCGTCCAGAGGACCCAGGTTCAGTTTCCAGCACCCACATGACAGCTTACATGCAGGCAAAACACCAATGTTCATCAAAATAAAAATAATAGATAGATGGATTTAAAACATCAACAAGAAGTTCATCTTAACTTCAAGAATAGGCACCACCTTAGAGGGGTGGTGGAAAAAAAATTTTCTAAGCAAATGAGACCAGGGAACAAACAGGCATTGCTATCCAAATATCTGAAGAAATAGACTTCTAGTGGAAATTAGTTGTAAGAGATGATGAAGGACACTTAATTCTGAACGAAGGAACAACTCACTAATAAGACATTACACTCTAAACATATATGCATCAAACTCTGGTATACCTAACTTCAGAAGATGTATACTACTGAGGTTCAAGACAAAGATGAACCACAGCTCAGTGATAGCAGGTGATCTCAATAGCCCATTTCTTCCAGTAGACAGATCATCTAAACAAAATATTAACAGAAAAATGTTGTAATTAAAGTATATCATACATCAATGGGCCTAACATTTATAGAATATTATACCCTCTCAACAAATACAGAACAACTGAAGTAACTCTATGTATCCTATCAGAAAAACAATGAAACAAAGCTTAAAACTGACAGCAAAAGAATAACCTGTATTCACGGAACTCATGGGGATCATTCATTACTAAAAAAATGTTTAAGTCAAAGAAGAAATCAACGAAGAAAGAAATTCCTGGAAAGTATACGAAGATTAAAATACAATATAGCAAAACTCTGGGACATAATAAAAGTAGTCCTGAAGACAATTTATAGCTCTAAGTGTCTATATTAAAAAATAAGACATAACACCAGAAAGAGCACAAATACATGACTTGATGCAACCCAAGTGTGTGGAGAAACAAGAACAAGGCAAATCTTAACTTCTCTGTAACTTTACCTAAAAATCCATTCTAACTTATCTGCTGAAAAAAATATGAACAAAACCTCAAGTAACTTCTTATCCCTTCTGTGGAATATGTGATGTCTTTCCTCAGCTTGTTAGTAAGGTGTATGCCCCTAGCCCTTTAACTCGTTACGTACGATGAGGAGATGTTTACATACACACACACACAGACACACACACACACAGACACACACACACACACAGACACACACACACACACACAGGTACACACTCTCAGAAGTAGGGAGAAACCTTGGGTAGACAAATAGACAACCAGTGTTAACCATGTCTTGCTTTCTCTTGGAAGCATTTTAAAATTTCTTTGGGACACATTTAAAGATTTGAACAAATATCTTTCATCTTCAGCAAAGTGTCAAAATGTCTCCTGAACTATCAAAGACCTAAATCCAGGATCGGAAAAAAAAAAAAAACCCAAAAACCTCTTTGAATATAAAGCATAATAAAAAGTTAAACTATACAAATTTGTCTCACCACAGGGTTATCAGGACTCCCTGCTTCAGAGAAACAAGTACTGTGTCACAGGGTCTCGTTGGAAAAATTAGTGAAACTCCTATAAGTTGATAAAATAATTACACCCACCCAGAATTCTATGCCCCAAGCAATGGGGGAATATACCCTCACACCCTCATGCATTTTTCAGCCCATGACATTTATTGGATCTGTATGTGTAGAAATGTGACCTGCCACCGTGGAAAGGATTCAAAGGAACTGCAAGACCATTGATTTGATAGTAATTTATTTACAATAAACATAAATATCCATAGCAATGCCTCAAATCCAAAGTATACTTAATCACATCTAGTGCTTTAAATTAGATTCTAAAAATCCTTCTCTTAAAAGCCACAACTTGCTCAGTGTTTATTTAAAGAGCTGGCACAGCAGCACACTTCAGCAGGGTAGCAAGAACAAAAGAAGCCCTGTGCAGGGAGAGAGGCACAGGTACTTTGCAGAGAAATGTGCCTGGGCTGGGTAGCCCCGTGTCTTTTCTTCCTCAGTCCTTCAACTCTGGTACTAAAAAATTACAAGGGTGCAGGTACATTTACACTCTCGGGCATTTTTCAGTCGGTGACATTTATTGGGTCTGTCTGTGCAGAAATGTGAACTGCCATCATGGAAAGGATTCAAAGGAACTGCAAGAGCAGACCTTTGTCCTGAGAAAATGCACATGAAAGGAATGAGCAGATGCTCGGAATAACATACCAAGAGTGTATGAATGGAATAAAATCTCTAGGTACATAACTAATGAAGGCTATTCGGATAGAGGGATTGAGGAAATTGGGTCAAGGTAATCAGGGTTTGTTCTTATAAACTGACTTTGAAGCTAGGTCTGAAGGGGGAGAGTTTAGTGGAAAGGAGGAAGAGGGTACATCTCTCATTGCTTAGGGTATATAATTCTGGGTGGGTATCATTTAGGACTTCTTGATACAATGACTTTTGTCAACATAGTTAACAGTGTAACTAAACCAAGGCAATGTCACACTAGAAAAGTAACCTAACTGTCATCTGTGAAGGAAATGGGGCCAGAGTAGCATTTCCTGCTCTCTTTGAATGCCAAGTTCCAGGTTCACCTCAGGTCTGAGTACAAATTTTTAAGAAAAGAAGAGGGGACTGCACCAAGAAGAAAATTCTCTCCATTTTGAAACAGACTACAAAAGAGAAGCGTTAACTCTAAAGGTGCCAAGAAGGTAGGCCACCAAAGAGGGATGCCCCCTACGAGCACCTAGGGATTGCGGAATAGAAGGAATCTAAGCATTACCCATAAGCCAGTATAGTAGTCATTCCTAGTTAGTTAGCTTTAATTACCAACTTGACATAGCCTCAAGTCATCTGAGAGGAAAGCCTTAGTTGAGGAGTGGCCTAGATCAATTGGTCTGTGGGAATGTCTGTGGAGGACTGTCTTCATTATTAATTGATGTAGGAAGGCCCAGTCCACTGTGGGTGTCACCATCCCTAGGCAGGTGGGTTGTGTTGTGTATGAAAGCAAGCTAAGAGTGAGCTAGTGAGTGAGCCACCAAGCAGAATTCATTCATGGTTTCTGCATCAATTTTTCTATTGAGCTCTTGCTATGCCTTCTATCAGTGACAGACTAGGACCCAGACTTGTAAATCAAATAAACCCTTTCTCCCCTTAGTTGCTTTTGGTTTTGTCACAGCAACAGAATGGAAACTAGAGCATCCATGTACCAGCTGCTGAAGATATTACCAGGACTCTGGAAAAAGGATGGGAGGAGGACAGAGGATGGCAGGGAGACTCCATCTGTCTAGGCAATTCTTTCTTAATGCAGGAAGTGCGAGGCTCAAGATGAAAGCATGGTAGGCACTCGGGGGGCGGGGGGACGACATCGGCTTTTAGAGGATGAGTGTAGATAGCACCACTGACAAGTGACAGTGGACATTTTACTGCTTCTTGCAGATCCATTCGACATTTTCTAGATGAGGAAGTGAGACATTTGGGGCTGTGGGGTAAGCTGGTAAAAAAATAAATACAGAAGAAGAAAAGGAATAATGTGTTTGAAGAGGCCAAGTCGCACCTTGGAGGAGACTGCCTATGTTGTGGGCGAGTAAGAGAGAAAAGATATTTTGGGAAATATACCTATGAAAAGCCAACCAGCTATCTCAAGGCAGAAGTTCAGGCTGGCCCACACCATTGACATACTCGACCCAGTCAAGTATACATGGTGGCAACTGCCATCATCATATCTCCAGAGATCTGCATCTGATCAGTTCTGAATCTCTGTAGGGAGAAGAAATGGGTCAAGGGCAGCTGTGGCTCCAAGGATATTTAAAACATATCATTTTAAATATCATAAGCATTAAATTATAATTTTAATTATATTTATATTTTTAATTAAGATATTTGGGTGAAATCAATCAATCATAAACACAAGAAAGAAACTTCTACAGAGGTCAGGTGAGCTGTGACTTGGCTCCACGATGGAAGTCAGTGGTGAATTTGGTCTGCATGATGGATAGTAAGGGATTTTCTGTCATTGTTCCTTAAGCTATATTTGTTTGTGATGTTTTCTGAATATTTTTTGTAATTGTTCCTTAAGCTATGTTTGTTTTGTGATGTTTTCTGTATATTTTTTTGCAGTAAAATTAGAAGTAAGTTTTCCCTAAGAGTGAACCTAGTTCTATGTATGTATGAGCCATGTATACAGATAAAGAGTTTGATGGAAAGAAACTCAGCACGAGCTGAGCCACAGGGACACTGAGAGGTATCAGGTTGTCAGAGATCGGTTGCGGCTCACACTGACTGCTCAGAGCCATGAACTGAAGACACAGTGGGACCTGTTATGCAAGCCATCCACCCCTATAAGCTACCGTAACTACCCAATAACAACCTATACCAATCACCTCAGGGTCACCTGGCTAGAAAGCCTCAGATCTTTGTATCCTACTTTGTCAAGGTGACTTTTAATATTAGATGACCTGAAAACATATTCATTGACTCTTCAGTTTGATCAATACAGGTCTATGGCAGGGAAAAAAAAACACAACCAACCAAAATCAACACACCATGCCTTTTTTGTCTTACCAATAATTCATGCATTATGCGGGCCTGACATTGACTTTCAGAGCACATCTCCAGTTCCCGAGGCATATTTGTTTTATAGCAAGGAGCTAAACATTTCAGGGTGTGGGCACTGGTGTCAGGGATACACAAGTTCAGCCAAGAAAATGAGCTAGATGATAATAAAACAGTCACTAATGCAGCTAAACAGATATATTCTCAACCCCCCTGACATCCTTGAATATCTAACTCAGGCATCTCCGTTCTTAGCCCAAGACCTTTGCTCACCATCTGCTTTTCCCCTGGCTAGGGGAAGCAGGGTGCCTTGAACAGAGCTTGTACATAGAGAAACCTGTCAGCCTCTATTAAATATATGCACAAGTAAAAGTAACTAAGGTCCACTGTGCGTGAGTGAAGCTTTTGATATGGTCCCTGAAGTAATTCTGGCTTGTTCATTTTAGGGAGTAGGTTTGAACCTTACTATCTTTGTATGTATATTAACTTCTTGCAAAGGCAGAAAGTGTATGGTGTGAATAACAAATTAAGGATCAGATACTTTAGGTCAACTGGGCATTCAGAAACATTCAACATCATGGCTAACATCAATTGAAACCATAATACCACTTGGCAGAGAGGAGAGTTGGAGGTAGAACCTTCAAAATTTAGAGAGAATGATCTAATAAATTAGCTGGTGCATATTAAATATTCTTACAAAATCGCTTGCTTTGCACTGCTTTTTGCTAACTCCTGCATCAAGTTTGTTAGGGACTTCCACGTCCATTTCTTCACACCCTTTGGGTCATTCCAGATAATGAAGCATAAAGAACAGGCAGATGTTGCAGTTTTTATGGGGAGGCCCAGGCAAATCTATTCACCCGAGATAGGGGACTGGAGAAATAGCAAAGCATGATTCTACCCAAGCCTAACTTGATAAACTAGTGAGTTTTGCTTACTTACAGGAATATGAATGACTCAGTTGCATTGCCAAAGAGCTCAGCCAAGGAAGGATGATAACTCCCAGAGCTGCATCACTAATGTATCCTATGTAGATTGTGTCTCTGCTTAAGTGTCTCTTCTCCCCTGACACAGTTGCTCCTGAGATAATCCCAGGGAGTCTTGTAGATTTTCTGAGCTTCCTGTGCCTCCTAAGTTTCAGTCGCTTCTCTCTCTATGTGTGTGTATGTGCACATGCACGCGCGAGAGAAATACAAGCAGAGAAAACCCTTTGGTGTCATTGACCAATAGTATAGATACCATATGTATGATATATATATATATATATATATATATATATATGTATATATATATATACATATATATACACATATACATATATATGTCCAGTAATCCAGCAATGTCTAGCTATGAATGGAAAGTCTGAGAATCCAGTAGTTGCTCAGTCTACAATACTGGATGTCTTGGCTGGTCTTCTGTATATGCTGGAATCCTGAAGAAGTGGGCTGCAATTCCAGTGAAGGAATGGATGTGCTAGCAAGGCAAGAGAAAACAGGTATGGAAAAAATTCAATTCAGAAAAAAAACAAGACACCAGAAGTTAAACCAATTAAACACAAACTTTTAAATATATTAGATGACGAACTTTCTGGAGAACATCTTGCATGTTGTCTTAATGCATCGATGGAGAGAAGGCAGAGTAGTTATGTGGTGGCACATGCCTATAACTCCAGCAGTTTGAGAGGCTGAAGCAGAACGCTCTGGAGTTTGAGTCCAGTCAGGCATAAATAGTGAGATCATGTTTCGAAATAAAAACTAACCAAATGAAGAGTAAAAACTTTGGAAACCAAGAGAGCTTGGACCAACAGAGCATCATTTGCTGATTGATAATTATTATGTAACTTCATTAGTTTTGCTGAAACTCAGTTTCTTAAGCTATAAAATAGCAATGATTTTCCTATTAATTGTACCACAAACCAATGTTCCTCACTACTCAGCCAACAGTCTCGTTCTAATATTCCATGTTTTAGGCAACATCAGGGAAAATATCAAGATTATACCTGAAAGGTACCAGAAAGGATGGAAGAATACACTTGGCAGTGTTGGAAGATCCCTTCAAGGTTTGAGATTCACCATGAAGGCTGATGGCATGCTGTCTACTTAATGTGACATAGCTTGAGAGCTGAGTTCCCTGCATGTACCTACCTTAAGCAATGTCAGACATTGAGGACAGACATTGTATTTCTAGAAATGCTCTGTTCTCAGGGGCTTTAGGATAGCAGGTGGGTCAGATGTTGCAAGAAAACACACAGATCCTTCTCTAAGGAAGGCCATCCACCCAGCCTTGAAGATCTCCATAGGCTGCAGCCTGCAGCTTGTTCTTCGAGGATCACCTTAGCTTTTGAGCCAGGGTTACACCATGGTTGAATGCCCTCAGGCAAAGTCTGAGCCAGCAATCAGAACTGAAGGCAAATTTTTCCTGTATGTTTTCCAGCCAATGATCGAATGGCATGATGATGGGAGGGCCTAGCTATTCCCACCTTCTCACCCTCCTCTGGTTGAACTCTCAATGGAATTGCTTCTATTAGACAGCTTGCACACTCTGTGGCAATCTGAGGTTCCCCCTGCCCAACTTTATTTCCTCCTTTCCACTTCACAGTGTCCCTCCACAAGAAACCCTTTGTATACAAAATTCTGTCTCAAGAGCTGTCTGTTTTCTGGCACTGACTGGTCACATATTGGCTGGGGTAGAGAGGAAACATTGGTACATGTATGTGCACTGGAGAGTCAGAGACCAAGAATGGGACAGAAACTCAACACAAGTCAAAGAGGATGAGGGCTCATTGCAGGAGGCTCCCAGGCAGCCAAGAAGAGCTCCAAGAGCCAGGGATGGAAGGAAGAGAGCAGTGCTAATCAGCAGTGTCTCCTACACTGTGGGCTGGGTGCAGAGATGGATATGGGAACCCAGCAAAGAAGCTGAATTGTGCTTTAAACATATGCTGTTTAACCTCACACACTACCAAGTTAGAAATACTAGAAAAGATGATCCAAAGGAGTTTGCCCTCTGCTTAACCCAGTAATGTAAGAGTTTATTCAGCTAAAGGTCTCTGGCAGTGGCATGTACCTGAAAGAGAAGTATGGTTTGTTTTAATTACCAGGTATCTTTTGCCTTTGGAGATATCTGTCAGTCATGTGACCCGGCATTCCCATCATGGAGTCAGAGGTGAGACCAATAAAACCATTGAAACCCTTGGACCTAGTAAAGTAGTCTGGGAAGAGTGAGTGCCAGATGAAACACTACTTTCTGGGATGCTATGGATGGGGAGGGGAGAGTGGTTCCTGCTCTTCTTACTGGGGTGGGGAGTTCAAACATGGTTTGACCCTGAAGTTCCCGGGGACCACATCTGGAAAGAACCTGCCTAAGGATCAAGCCACAGCAATGATGTAATTTGTGAACACTTTAGATACAGGGAGAAAATTGTGTTCTTGGTTTCCTTGAGCCATTTGGATTTGGGTAGGTCTCTGATATTCACTATTAGATTTTGACTAATGCAATACAAGTTGTCCAGATCGATCCTGTGCTGAAACTGGTAATATCCTGTAAAAGTGTTCAGCTGCTAATCAAATACTAATATGAGTTTATAGGACACAAAGCTGGCTGTTGGTAATGGGGACGTCTTAATGTGTCTTCCTTACGGTTTCTAATGAGAAATCAATGACAATCGTGTGTGTGGATCAGAAGTAGCAACTTCTCCTAGATCTGCCAATGTCTGTAACACCTTATTCTAAGTTAGGGCTAGGGTATTCTGTCAAGGAAGCATCAGAATTTGGTAAAATGTTGATTGTTGCAGGGAAATAGCTGGCTTTTTCTGCTTCTGAGAAGGGAGGAAAATGTTTTAGAATCTACACTTCCAGCACATTACAGTCTACAATGACCTCCTTTCTGACCAGAGAAAAACAGTGTTTTCTTTAGAAGCTGATCAGTAAAAATTGGTGCATGCCAAGACCTGGGGAAAACGTTATTACCAGTCCAGAAAATTATTATTTTTTTGTGCAGTATGGCTAAGACAATGGTGTTTCCCAATGTTCAGCAGGGTGTTTTGGATTTATTTAAAAGGAAGATATCAACTTCTGTGTAATCGCTGAAGTCTGCAGAAACTCTGTGATCTGGAAGTAGGAGGTGTAAAGACAGGTGTGGATGAGTCAAGGGGACTTGTTAAGAAAGGGGGTTGGTGGTTATTAACCCACATCTGTACATGAGGTAGAGGCATTGTTGAAGCTTGAAACTCCAAACTCCAATTGGCTTTCTTCACTTCTCCAGGGTTCTCTCGTTTCCATATGCTGCTGTGTCACAGTTCACCATTGCACACACATCTGGCCTCCTGTGTGGTGAAGGCATTTATGAAGGTCACAGTTCACCATTGCACGTTCATCTAGGCTCCTGTGTGGTGAAGGCACTTATGAAGGTCACAGTTCACCATTGCACACACATCTGGGCTCCTGTGTGGTGAAGGCGCTTACGACGGTCACAGGGCACAGTGTGGTTTCTTCCCCCTTGGGTGGTAAAATGATGTGTATGAAATGTTCACTGAGAGCACCTGCTAGCATTTCTACTTCAAGGATTGTGCTTCATACCCTGCACATGTACTGCCTACCTCCAAGCACGCCCATACACTCCCTCTAAACCTACCACCAAAACTTGATTTAAGGCAACCAGTGTTCAACTCACTTGCTAAGCCCCGTCACTCTCGCTTGCTTGCTTGCTTGCTTGCTTGCTTGCTTGCTTTCTTATGCACTCTGGGTTGATGTCTCTTGCCCTCTACCATAAAACAGTACTCAAGCGCTCATCGATAAGTCTAACAACTACTGTGCACCTTTCTTAGTTATTGAGACCATATGGTGAACAACTCAGGGCTGTTAGAGTTTAGAGTCTCCAGGTAGCTCACAGTCCAAACCCAATCAGCATTCTGCTCTACAACCTTCCTTCATCCACCTACACCCCTCCCCATCTCTCAGAGGAGAAGCTGTCCCTCTTATCTGGAAAGCTGACATGGCTCCCATTCCCTCCTGAATCTTCACGGGAATTTCTTGGCTCTTCATGTCTTAGCACCATTGTCCATTTTATCAGCTAGCCTTTTTTTGCATAGAGATTTGTGTAGCAGGATTTTCCCTGTCCAATTAACTTAAGTATTAATACAACCAGAAGCCTGTGATTAAGCAGTTAAGAGGGAGGCAGAACTAAGAGTTACAGAGACAGGGAGAGACGCAGAAGAGGAGGAGGAAATGGAGGATGAACAGGATGATTCAGATTCTGCATGGCTTTAAATAGCCACAGGTAGTTATAACATCATATAGGGATAGAATAATTGGGATAACTTGTCTAATCTAGATGGGCAGCTTGAATCGTATCAATTGACTCTTAAATTATTTTGTGGGCTTCTTGTGAATTGAGAATTTACTGATATATAAATCTGACAATTAATTATAAGCTTCTAGAGTTTTGATTTTACTGGGTTACTGGGAATTGTGGCAGCTAACCACGAAGTGGGTAGTCATTGCATGGGGCTGGCGTGGCAACAACCCACAAGGGAACTTAGCGAGTCGGGTGAAGACATCTTAGGAACTCCGGGCCAGAGAGTCTGCCAAGATGACAACACCCTGCTGGAGCCATGTGGCCTGACAGTGTGCAGGAACTGCAACAGATATGAGTGAAATATAAGTGAGGGCCACCCATAAGCCAATCTGTGCCTCCCAAAGGCCAGTCTGTGCAGGTTATAAAGAAGCAAGGTCAGACAGGTGAGAGTTCCTGGTGAGGCAGACACACCAGTGCTCATTAGCACATCAGTGCTTGTTATTTTCTCTTGCATGTGATTAACCAACACACTTGGAAAACTCAAAAAAGAATTAAACTTTTACAACTTATTAGAGCTTCCTTGTAACTCTGTCAAAATTTGCTTTGTATTTCATGAGATTCTGTTAGATGTATACAAGTCTAAATTTGAGTTTTTGAAACTAGGGTTTTTTCTTTTATTAGAGCATAATAGCTTATTTCATACCTATATTTTCCCTTAAAGTTTAATCTCATCTAGCAATAGCATGATTACAAACTATTTTTTAAGAGAAAAATTGACAGACTTTTAATCCACAAAAGAAGGTAAACCACAGATACATACTTACTATAAATCTTTCTCATTAGAGGTTTTTGGCATATCATTTATATCTTTAATTTTATATTCCATACATTTTTTTATATTTCTTCATTTATTTGTGTGTTCATACTTGGACAGCTTATAGGACTCAGTTCTCATCTGGGTCCCACCATTAACTGGACTTCAAATTTTCCAATGGGTCCCACTGTTCACTGCCCTCTAATGCTGTCCGTTTTACATCATGAAGTTTTAGATGTAATTCTTTTGAATACCTTATAACTACTATTTGATTTGTATATTAAATGGCCCCCAAAGGCTCTTATCTTAAAGCCTCAGTTGACACCTGGTGAGGCCATTGGGGAGTGGCAGAATCATTAAGAGATATTCTCTTTCTAAATATATTATACATTATGTATTATATGTTATTTTATATGCTATATATTATATGGTATATATTTATTATATATTATATATTATTTGTTATATATAATTCATCTATCTATCTATTACTTGCTCTCTTGCTCTCTGTCTCACTAGTCACTGCTAGGACATAAACAGTTTCTTTTCTTTTTGCCTATTTTTCCATTTTTATGGTTTGATAGTTTCACCCATTTATAGAATGAATTTCAGTCACTTTCATCTTCTGTTCTTCTCACACATCTCCTTCTCTCTCCCACTGGCCTCCTTCTCAGTGATATGCCCTTCCTCTTTCATATCTTCCTGGGTACAGGCCACTGGATTTTAGAAGTACTTGACTTAGTGTGGATAGGAAATTATTTGGTGAGCAAGAGTAACCTATATGTGGCTCCACTACTGAAGAAAGAGGTACCCTTCTCCCCAAGTTAGTTGAAAACAATCTCTCTGAGAGGAGTGGGGCCTCATGGGTCCCTCCCTCACCCATGATGAATCTGAAGGGCCCATTCCATGCAAGTCTTTGGCTGCAGGGCGTTCATGAGAGCGATGGCCATGCAGTGTCTAGAAGATGTCTTTTTGTAGCCTCTCCCCATCCTTGACTCTTGTATCCTTTCTACCCTATTGTGTGATGTTCCCTGAGCCTCGGGTATGTGTGTGTGTGTGTGTGTGTGTGTGTGTGTGTGTGTGTGTGTGTGTGTGTGTGTGATAGCCATCTCAGTTGATGCTGAGCATCCTAAGGTGAACAATTTCTTATGTTGTGTATTCCCACCAGGATATATACTGCCTTGCCACAGGCCCCAGTGTAGTGGAGCCGACTTCAATCGGGAACTAAGACTGTGAACTAAGCTAGCCTTTCCCTTCCTTCAAGCTGATGATCTGGGAGTTTTGTCATAATGATAGGAGGGTGGAAAGCACACTTGGATTTAGTTTTTAAACCCCAGTAAGACCTGATAGTTCATGTCTCTTAAAGAATCAATTCATCTATCTACATTTGATAGGATGTCTGATGTATTTTAATTTATTCCACCATTTGTGTTCTCTTGCTCAGTTCTTTTCCTTTTGTTTTGTTTTTATCTATTGGATTTGTTTTGTTTTTTTTTAAAATTAACTTTGGATCTTTTTATTGGCTTGAAAGTTATGTATCTTGGTTTTGTTTGTTGGTTTGTTTGTTTTGCTTTTTAAACTTTCAGAATACTCAGTTTAGTGTTGTTCTAATATTCTATATTCTAGCTTTGTCTTATTTAAGAGCTTAAAGTTAATTGATGTTATTATTAAAGCACATTTGAGCTGCTCATAGTAAGGTAGGCCTTTCTGGTCACCATATCACCCAGTGCCCTCATTCTGGTTGGTTTCTCTCTAAAGCTTGCCAGCACTTCTAGCTGATGACATGAGCTTCTAAATTCTTTCAGTATTTCCCTCAAAATGTCTTTTTTAAAGTTTTGCTTCTCTGCTGAATTATTGATAGGATTTCATGGTGTAAAGCTATAGGTTCCTTATTTTCCTCAGTCTTGTGGTTATTCAACTCTATTGTTTTTTTTTCTGTGTATTGTTGGTAAGAAATATGTTTCCAGCTTATTGCTTTATAAATCCTGCATTTCTCTGCTTCTTTATAGAGATCTTTCTCTTGATTTGTGCACGATAAGGTTCACCACAGTATAACACAATGTGGATTTGGTTTTTTATCTTGTTTGAGCTCAGTGTACCTCCTCAATCTGACGATTAAGCATTTTAAAATTCTTTACCCTTTTTTCAAATATAAGCTTTATCCATTATTTCTAGATCACAGATAAATAAATCATACACCACTGACCAAATTTGGTCAGTGCAAATAAAGTTTTATAAAGATAAGTCACATCCATTGGATATACAGAATCTATAGTTGCTTCTGTGCAAATTTGAAAGAGACTAATTAGCTCATTGAAAACCTAAAACATTTACTATTTGCTTTATTTCTGAGCATGTATGTCAGTCTCTGCCCTAAGCTATCATTCTGGAACTTACATTACAAACAAGAAAACATCCTATACCTTGTGTCTATTAATCTCTTGTTGCACTTTCTCTGAATTTTTCCCTCTCTGTATTGGATTCTGAAGAGTTTTCTTTTTTTTTTTTTCTT
>NW_022196914.1:63807841-63834169 GCF_008632895.1 Mastomys coucha | reverse complement strand
CCTTTTGGTCTTCTTTCTTCTTGAGTTCCTTGTGTAATGTGGGTTGTTCTTCCTGTAATTCCAAACCTGAAGAGTTTTCTTAAAGTTATATTTTAAATTAATATATTTTCTTTATAATTATGTGTAACCAAATAGTATACCTGTAGAAGTTTTTATCAGTTACAGTTTTATTAGCTTAAATTCTTATAAAAATAAATGCTTTAAATTTTTACTTTATGCACATAGATATTTTGCCTGCATTTATGCCTATAAATTACCTATGCAAAATATATTAGGAGGCCAGAGAAGGTGTTGGATCTCGGAAACTGGAGCTTCAGATGGGTGTGGGTGCTGGGAATGAAACCCAGGTCTTTTGCCATTGCCTTTAACTGCGGAGCATCTCCCAGGCTCTAAGCTTAAATTCTTAAATATTATTTTTCATCATGGTATCTGTTCTGTGATTCTCTTAGGCATTTAGAGGTTTTGTTGTTGTTGCTTTGTTTTTTTGAGACAGTAGTCCTGACTGTCCTGGAATTCATTCTTTAGACCATGCTGGCCTCAAACTCAGAGATCTCACTGCCTCTGCCTCTCAACAGCTGAGATTAAAGGTGTGTGACACCACCTCCTGGCAGAAATGTGTGTGTGTGTGTGTGTGTGTGTGTGTGTTTGTTCATTTTTTAAGATATATTTTATTTTTAATTGTGTTTGTATGTGTCTATGTGTGGTGTGTACATGTGAGTTTAGGTGCCTGAAGATTCTAGAAAAGTGCATCAGATCCCTGGATCTACAGTCAAAGGCAATGAGCCATTCAACATTCATGCTTGGAATGTAACTCTGGTCTTCTGTAAGAGGATTAAGTTCTCCTAATAATGGAACCATCTCTCTAGCCTCCCCTTGGAATATTTTAAGTGGTTTGATGACAATATTTTCTATGGTGTTTAATCTATTCTCTGTGTCAGTGGGCCCTTTTATGATACATTGATTTCTTTCTTTTAATCCTAGTGGGCTCTGATTCTAGAAATGTCTCGTTCCAGAAGTCTCAGTTTTGCCTTTTCTAGATACTACAGAGATTTATATCTCTGGGACTAATTTCTACATTAATTCCCCGTCTTAGTGATTTCTGTGTCCACGTGTGATAAAAAACTGCAGTTCCTGCTGATGTACAACATGGGCTTCCTTGCTTCCTGTGATGTGCGACTTCCTTCTTTTGCATTCGTTTCCTTCCTTTCCCCTGTCATCTCCTCCCAGTCTTCATCCTTCCCTCTCTCCTGCTTCCTTCTTGACCCCTCTGAGTTTTCCCTTTACTCTCTTCCTTGCTAATCCCCATTATTTTTATCACAATATCTGTCAGCAGGGAAAATGTTCTGTTTCCCCCTTTTTATCATTTCCCTTTCTGTCTAACAAAAGATAATAAGCATATAATACAGTTAACACTTTCGTGTTCTGGAGCCCTATACGTTTTAGTGCATGGATGTAGATTTGTGTAGCTATACCCACGATTAGGATATGAAATGATTCCCTTATATTGTCAAAATTCTTCATCCTTTCTTGAAGCTCGATATTTCTTTGTTTAGCAAAGCATTGTATTAACTTCTGAATTCTTTCTGTACTCACACATGGCCATCTCTCTGCAGTTTGTTCTCTCCCTTGGCTTGCAGGTCATCAAGCTTGGCTGCCTTTACATGCTGAGCCATCTTGCCAGTTTTGTATTCACTTATGTTTTACTCTGGGCATCATATGTGGCATGGGTACCAGCCACAGAGGCCAGTAAGGTCAATCTCCAGTTTCCATAATCAGTCTGTACCTACCATGTTTCCAGTGCCACAGTCTACTTGAGCTACCCAGAACAGCTATCACAACACAAACACGTAATCATATAACCTGCTGAATTTGTCAGCATTTCCCGGAGAATCAGAACCAATAGGATGTGACATACCTGGGAAGAGATTTGATTTTAGGAGATTGGCTCATGCCATTAGGGAGGCAAGTCCAGAATCTGCAGGGTGGACTATCAGGCAAGAGGCACATGGAAGGGTTGACACAACTAAATCCCAAAGGCTCTCTGCAGAAATCCTCCTTGCCAGAGGAAAGTAACCGGAACAAGCAAGCATCCAGCCCTCCAAGTACCTGGCAGGGGACCACCAACATTATAGATTACAAGTTACTCTATTCAGAGTTCACTAATAATTCTTAATATCATGCAAAAACACTCTCACAGAAACATCCAGAATGATTGACATTGTATTCAGGTACATCAAGTTGACACCTAAAATTAATCATCTCAAATCTAACTCTTGTCATCTTTGTATATATGTTCGTTGTGATAAACCATACTTAATCTTCAAATAATAACAGCTACATGATCACATTTTCACATAGCATAATACAGCTCCATCCTGATATATCTGAAACATATTTGCTCTTACAAAGAATACAGGGTCATGCTTACTCTTTTTTTGTTTTTGTTTTTTCTTCCTTTTTTATTAGATATTTTCTTTATTTACATTGCAAATGATATCCCCTTTCCCATTTTCCCCTCACCCCAAATCCCCTATTTCCTCCCCCTCCCCCCTGCTCAATAACCCACCCTCTCCCACTTCCTGGCCCTGGCATTTACCTACATTGTAGCATAGAGCCTTCATAAGACCAAGGGCCTCTCCTCCCATTGATGACCGACAAGGTCATCCTCTGCTACATTTGCAGCTGGAGCCATGAGTCCCACTATGTATACTCTTTAGTTGGTGATTTAGTCCCTGGGAGCTCTGAGGGTACTAGTTAGTTAATATTGTTGTTCATCCTATGGGGCTGCAAAACCCTTCAGCTCCTTGGATCCTTTCTCTAGCTCCTTGATTAGAGACCCTGTGCTCAGTCCAATGGATGGCAGTGAGCCTCTACTTCTGTATTAGTTGGGCACTGTCAGAGCCTCTCAGGAGATAGCTATATCAGGCTCTTGTCAGCCAGCACTTGCTGGCAACCACAATAGTGTCTGGATTTGATGATTGGATATGGGAAGGATTCCCAGGTGGGGCAGTCTCTGGATTGTCCTTCCTTCAGTCTCTGCAACTCCTTCCATGGGTATTTTGTTCCCCCTTCTAAGAAGGATCGAAGTATCCACACTTTGGTCTTCCTTCTTCTTGAGTTTCTTGTGGTTTGTGGATTGTATCTTGGGTATTCTGAGCTTCTGGGCTAATATTCACTTATCAGTGAATGAATACCATGTGTGTTCTTTTGTGATTGGGTTTTCTCATTCAGGATGATATTCTCCAGACCCATCCATTTCCCCTAAGATTTTCATAAATTCATTGTTTCTAATAGCTGAGTAGTACTCCATTGTGTAAATGTACCACATTTTCTGTATCTATTCCTCTGTCGTTTTCAGCTTCTGGCTATTATAAATAAGGTTACTATGAACATAGTGGAGCATGTATCCCTATTACATGTTGGAGCATCTTCTGGGTATATGCCCAGGAGTGGTATAGTTGGGCCCTCAGGTAGTACTATGTCCAGTTTCCTGAGAAACCACCAAACTGATTTCCAAAGTGGTTATACCAGCTTGCAATCCAACCAACAATGAAGGAGTGTTTCTCTTTCTTCACAACCTCACCAGCATCTGCTGTCACCTGAGCTTTTTATCCTAGCCACTCTGACTGGTGTGAGGTGGAATCTCAGGGTTGTTTTGATTTGCATTTCCCTGATGACTAAGGATGTTGAACATTTCTTTAGGTGCTTCTGAGCATTCAGTATTCCTCAGTTGAAAATTCTTTGTTTAGCTCTGTACCCCATTTTTTAATAGGGTTATTTGGTTCTCTGGAGTCTAACTTCTTGAGTTCTTTGTATATTTTGGATATTAGCCCTCTATCGGATATAGGTGTGGTAAAGATCTTTTCCCAATCTGTTGGTTGCTGTTTTGTCCTATTGACAGTGTCCTTTGCCTTACAGAAGCTTTGCAACTTTATGAGGTCCCATTTGTCAATTCTTGATCTTAGAGCATAAGCTATTGGTGTTCTCTTCAGGAAAATTTCCCCTGTGCCCATGTGTTCGAGGATCTTCCTTCCTTTCTTTTCTATTAGTTTCAGTGTATCTGGTTTTATGTGAAGGTCCTTGATCCACTTGGACTTGAGCTTTGTACAAGGAGAAAGGAAAGGATCGATTTGTCTTCTCCATACTGACCACCAGTTGAGCCAGCACCATTTGTTGAAAATGCTGTCTTTTTTCCACTGGATGGTTTTAGCTCCTTTGTCAAAGATCAAGTGACCATAGGTGTGTGGATTCATTTCTGGGTCTTCAATTCTATTCCATTGACCTACCTACCTGTCACTGTACCAATAGGTACAGTGTGTGGATTCATTTCTGGGTCTTCAATTCTATTCCATTGACCTACCTGCCTGTCACTGTACCAATACCATGCAGTTTTTAATCACAATTGCTCTGTAGTACAGCTTAAGGTCAGGGATGATGATTCCACCAGAAGTTCTTTTATTGTTGAGAATAGTTTTCACTACCCTAGGGTTTTTGTTATTCCAGATGAATTTGCAAATTGCTCTTTCTAACTATGAAGAATTGAGTTGGAGTTTTGATGGGGATTGCATTGAATCTGTAGATGGCTTTCCCCAACATGGCCATTTTTACTATATTAATCCTGCTAATCCAAGAGCATGGGAGATCTTTCCATCTTCTGAGATAAGATAAAAAATTCTTGAAGATTCTTGATATGAGTGATAAAATTCTCACTCTTTTTATTACAACTAAATATTTTTGTACAGAGTTAATGATAATTGCATGGTATTATTTATATTTAAATAAGATAATATATGATAATGGCTTAAAAGTAGGGGAAAAAACCAAAGATGTCTGATATGCAAAAACTTATTTATACCAAAATAAGAAAGAAATATACAACAGTCAGAACCCTCATTTCTAGAACTAGGCACATGGTTGTAGGTTATATTTATAGCTAAGTTCTTTTTTGAAACAAAGGTTGGACTTATAGCTCAACTTGGCCTTGGAGTTTTGATTTTTTTGTTGTTGTTGTTCTCAGTCCCGTCTTCCATCATATCTACCATATATGTCCCTTCTTCATAACTCATCCCATATTCTCTTTGTACTCACTAAGCATCTCCTCTTGTTGTAGTCTTTTGCTTGGTAGGTTGACACATCTTCATTCCTGGATGAAGGGTCTGGATCATCAGTAGTTCAGCCAAGACTGTACCATTGTAATTTTCCATTGACTTTAATTCCAGGACATGATCTACTACTAAAGGGTCTGGTGTTCAGACATAACTTTCTCTTCCCTCTATGGGGGGCACAGCAGGCTTACTTCTCTCTAGTAGTGAGGGCCATACATCTCTCCAGAACATAATTCATTTTCTGTCTGTTGATTTAGAGGCATAGGAGGCCAAAGGGGCTGCATTTGAAAATTTCAGTTCAATAGAATCACTGTTGCGTTCTCTGGCTGGACCGAGACCTGCAGGCCAGCAGAGTATAATGGCATAGGTTCAGGAAACAGAAATTTAGTTAGTGGCTCACTAGGGCCACTTTTACTGGAAAACCCATGGAAGAATTAATGATATTTAAAAGCCAGAACAAATGCAATAAACCTTTCTATAACATTGCTGAATCCACATGAGTGTTAAAGCAGTCTTAGTCCAGATGCCAAGTCCATCTGAGCTGGAGGAATGGCTGGATAAAAACTCTACACTATTTATCTTTTCCTTTCTGGACTGTACATAGTCAACTTCTAGAAAGAAATACCAGTGGCCTACACTTTAAACTAAAGCATGTATGCACGCGCGCGCGCGCGCACACACACACACACACACACACACACACACACACACACATTTTGGTTTAAAAAAGAAACACAGTCAACTAAATCAACTAATTAAAATGCCACTTAAGCAACTGCCATTCAAGCAATTGCATGAACCTGTTATCAGGGTAGATAGACACTTATCATTGAAGTGTCTATGTGATCTTGTATTGAACTAGGAGTAGACTAGTCAGGCTTCTTAGATAGCAGATATATCTTTTACAATATCAAATTCTAATGTTCTTATCATCCTTCCTTCCTCCCTTCCTTCCTCCCTCCCTCCCTCCTTTCCTGCCTTCTTTCCTTCCTTCCCCCTCCTTCCCCCTCCCTCCCTTCCTTCCTTCCTTCCTTTCTTCCTTCCTTCCTTCCTTCCTTCCCTTCTTTTCTTCTTGCTTGCTTTTTTGCTCTTTGCTTTCTTTCTTGTGAAAATTTTCTCACCTATACAAGAGCAGGCTGGTGTTTGTAATATTGCTTAAATAAATAATAAAGGAAAGGAAAACATCCCACGATGTTCATGCACTTGCCTATACTTCATCAGCTTCCTACAAAGTATTCAAACCCTGGTCCCCAAAGTGAACTTTGTATCACATTCCCCTAACATATTTTCCCTCCTCTTTGTCCTTCCTTGGGGTCTAATTTGGATCCAAGTCATCCAGTCATTTAAGCCCTTAAAGCTAGTGGTTGTTGTTCCTCTCTCCCGAAAGTTATGAGTCATCAAATTCCATGGGTTGTACTTTTAAATGTTTGCTGAGAACCTATTGGCATTGCTAAAAATCTCAAACTCATCAAGTTTTGCTCAGATGACCTTAAGGGCTCCCAGCCTGTAAATGTTGCTTTTAGGAGCTCAACAGAGTTGCTGTCTTTGTCTTGGAAATATCGCCAAATGCTGCTCTGCATCCTGTTGTTTTATACGTTTGTCTCTCCTCTTGTTGCCATCTCTTCAGTTGTCTGTAAGTAGAACAGTGAGAGAACCATCACTGAATAGATGGAATTAAGCTGTATTGACATCATCTTGGAAAGCCACCTTCTGCCTTCTCTCATCCTGAGCTCAGAAATGCTGCAGCGTCATACAGTGCTCCCTCTCTCTAAAGAAAAGAGGCTAAGGATAGCCTGTTTACCACATCCTGATTTCTCCAGACTTTGAACATGGAGTCATTCTTATTTTTATTGTTGATGCACAGTGAGGTAACTGATGTTCTAGACCAAACCTAGTATGTATCCATTCATGCTCTCATCCACATTGAGCCTGGGCAGGACCTGTGACTACTCCAAGAACAGAACAGCTATAAATCCTGCGCTGGTCCTATGATTAAACCCTGAGAAGACCTGGCAGCTTCTGCTTCTGGTGTTCAGAGAATTTTGAGTCTGCCATATTAGAAATATGGTCACCTTGCTGAAGAGATCACACAGAGAGACCTGTCATGGAGAGGCCATACGGAAAGAGTGAGTATGGGGCAGGGGAGAGTGAGAGATCAAGCAAGTCAAGTGGGATCTTGTGGCTGACTTCATCAAGGCCTATTCACAACAAAGAGCTAGCCTGGACGTTCTAGATTAATAGCATGATAGCTCACCCCATCCCAGATGACAGCATGAAGGGCAGCATTCAAGGAAGCATTCAAACCAACCCAGCCAATCCACCAAACAAGAGGATAATGCAATGGCCTTTGCTTAAAGCCTCTGTTTAGAAGTGGTTTCCTCCACAGCAATAACTGAATAACTGAAGCAGGGATCATTGATTGTGTATGCCGTCTTATTTAATTATTCATTTAGCTGAACTCTACTTCCAGGCATTCAGTATGTTTTTCTGTGGGTTGAAGTTAACCATCGATGCAAAACCCCTCAAGTTCACAATCACTACTGGAAAGAGTTCATTTGATGGTCCTTATCAATATTTGAAGCCCAGAAAAACACACACATAACAAAAACCACAAGCTTCAGGCTATGCATCGAATTGGCTAGGTTCTTCCTGGTCTCATCTTCATTAAAAAGTGCAATTATGTTGGCCTGTAAGACCGTTCTTTAGGGTCTTGAGATATATTGATTTGAACTTCCCTTCACAGGGAATAGGGAAATATTAGGTAGAAGAGAGGTGCAGTTTTAGTTTGGAAAACTTTTATGAAATAAAAGAGGAAATAAAAGAAGGTTGTCAAATTGAGTATTATCTATTACACATAAAGATGCTCTTATCTGACCTGCTGGCCATGGGGACATTATAGTTTCCCTTCTTTGAAATAGAATTGTCACTGGAAAGCAGTTGTGTAATTAAGGATCTTCCTTCCTAGGACTCTTGAGCAATGTTTGTGGACGTGACACTGGCTATTTCGAGTCATTCTGCAACGGCTGTGATGCTGCTTGCTGGTAACCCCAGTACTTGGAGATGATAGCAAAGGATCAGGAGTTCACGCAAACAACATAGTGGGATTGAGCCCATCCTAGGCTACACAAGCCCCCATGACAATATATAAATAAATGAACAAACAAATAAATAAGTGAATGAATGACTACACGAGCCCCCATTTCAATAAATAAATAAATAAATAAATAAATAAATAAATAAATAAATAAATGTCTTTGTGCCTGTTCAGTGCTCCTTCTTCTAGTGCTAGAGGACCTGAAGAACTGGAAGCCTCCAGGGAATGAGAGAGGCCTAGGACAGAAGGAACCTAGATATCCAATTCCTGTGAGAGAGCAGAGTCTCTTGCCAGCTAGGAACACTCACCATGAAAGGTTCCATGGGAAAATCAAACTCTGCTGTGCTTGCGTCTTCAGACTTGGGCCTCATTCACTACGACAGCTAGCAGTCTCCTAATGAGCGCAATGGCAAAAATCTCATTTATGCGAAACTCTGCTTAATCTTTTCATAGGAAGAGCTTTACTAGTTTTGAGATCCTGGAAGAGTTCATTCATTTTCTGTAGCCCCTGTTGTCGCATTTATAAGTAGGGCCAGTGCTATGTACTCTGCAGGATTTTTGTTATAGTAAAGAGTGTGGTGGCTATTCTTGGTTGTCGATTTGACTGCATCTGGAATGAACTACAATCCAGAAATGGAGGGCACATCTGTGAGGAGATTTTCTGCTTGGTTTAAAGTGGGTGAATCCACTTCTAGTCTGGACCTTTGAGGTAGGAAGACTACCTCAATCTTTAATCCAAATCTTGAGGCATAAAGACACACCTTCAATCTGGGTCACCCTTTCTACTGGAAGTCTCTACAAGGGCATGGAAGTAGAGAGATTTTTGCTCTTTATCTGCTTGCTACCACTTCTGTTCCTTCACTGGCATTGGTGCCTACTTCTTCAGGATTCCAGCACATACAGATGAGCTGAGACAACAGCTTTATGGGGCTGAGCAACAGCTAGATTCTTATGCCCACAGCTAGCCATTGTTGGATTAGCTGGATTGCAGACAGTGAGTCATTCTAATAAATCTGTTTTCTATATGTAGAGAAGGATTCGTTCCACAAGTTCTGTAACTTTAGAGAACCCTGAATAATACAATGAGATTTTTATGGCATGTCATTGATTGAATTAAGTAGCTATTTGGAGCTCTTTGGATGCCTCATCTGGTTGACTCACCCTGATAACCTGTGAACTGAATTCTCTTAGTGTCCGTATTTCTTTCAGACAGGTTGAGAACTTAACAGACGTTATGAACTAGTTCTGGACCCCTGCTGCCTGACTTCAGAGAACAGATATCGATCACTATCACTGAGCTACCCTGAGTAGAACAACATAGGACAGCCAGCACAGAGCTGGACACACAACAAATGCATCATCACATGTGAATTTTATTCTCCTTTCTGTTTGAGGAAAGGAGGAAAATGAAACATAGGTAAATGAGCAAGATAAAGGCACTTGTGAAGTATACATGAGATTGACATACAGGAAGAAAAATGACAGACAACCTACCCCAGGATGGACCGTATTTACTTCAGGAAGTGTAGGACCGATGGGCCCATTCAGTCTTTCTCATCTCATTTGATCTAGTGTGCATTTTTTGAGGCAAACTCGTCTAAGCATCTCACTCGAGATGTAGTTGAACAGCGGGATGGCCTTTTCAGTTTCGGTCACGCAGCACTTTAGATATCTGAAGTACTTTTAAAAAATTACAGAACCATAATGAGAATGCTCCGCTTTCTCTCCAGTCCTATCAGATATTATTAGATCATCTCCAGAACAGAGCTCGAAGCACTCTTTCAAAGAAGGAGCGGCAATTTTCCCCCATTCTAATTGCTACACCGAGAGCAATTTGTCTTCTGGGCTTGGGAGCTGCAGTACCGATTTCTCTGTTCACCTGAAGTTTCATCAAAGCCATATGCTTAATCAATGTTTGCTGATGTTTATGGTCGAGTGCTTACTGACAGCAGGTGCGGAAAAAAAAGTAAGTCTCCATCTGCATAAAAGTCCTCCTTAAACTCACCGGCATGCTGTTTCTGCTGCAATTTCAGTAGACAGGTGATTTTTCATGGCGCCTTCATGAGTTGCTCTCCCCACCATAGCTGGCTCCATTTCCCTACCTGCTGTGTCTAGAAGACATGGTCTTATTTGTGCCCCATGTGGTAGCCCCAAGACTCTCTCTACTTGCCTTGCATCAACTCATCTTAGTGCTTGATGTCAGCACACGGGTCCAGAAACAAGATGCTCCCCCCACACACACCCAGGGGTTTAGAAGCTGTTGCTTGCACGTCAGGGAAGCCAAGCCAATGGTGAACTGCAGAGTTGTGCCCTTTTTTTTTTTGACAACAGCAGAGGCCTTAAAATAGTTTTAGTGACCCAAGGATCTAAGGAGTTTAACCCACCAAAGGTCATTAACCTTAATGATAATCGCCTGCCCTGATCAGCATCAAGGCCCTGGAAATGTGCATTAGGTACCACCTCTTGGTATCATCATTATTTGTTACTGAAAGGAAGGGGATGGCTCAGCTAACAGCTTCTCATTAGAGAAGGGTGGTTTGTAAACCCAGGGCACTGTACACGCTCCAGGGCAGGCGCTGTCTCACTTTGACATCTTCATTTCACTTAGCCGTAGATTCCTTAAGGCAAAGGAGTCAGTGCATCATCCACTTCTGCTGAGGGGGGAAAAAAGAAAGGACGAGTGCCTATTGATTGTCAGTGTCTGGTGTCGATTCCTATCCTGCCGTCACACATAACCACCGCAAGTCCTCCAAGTGCCACTATATGCCAAGAGTTTCGAGGGCTATATAAGTTGAGGCATTATTTTTACTATGTAGAACTCTTAAAATTTTAGTAGTGCCATGTCTTGACAGCAGGCTTCTTTGAATCCCAGGGAACCACCATAAAGGCGGCAGAAGTAAGGCGCAGCATTAAATGCCCGTTTTGTTTGCTTGTCCTTAAGATGTGGAAAACACACACTGCTCGGAACAGAAGCAGCCACGGACGGACTTCCCTGAGGACATGGCGCACATTTTAAGATCTAACCGAGCCGTGCCTATTCCAATGCTCCTTCGCTGCTGTGGCTTTCCCCTCTATCACATATTTTAAAACACTATATGAGTGGCTTGCTCAATCAGTTTTAGAAGGTATTCAAGAAAGAGGAAAAAGGGAATGGGATGGAAATCAAGCAACCGCAGGGAGCTCAAAGACCAAACAACAAGAGAGGGAGAATTAGACAAAATACCATGAGAAAGAGAAATCTCAGAATAAGACTCATGAAAACCAATTCAAGATCAATTGTGTTGGCCGATCGAAGCTCAGACCCAGCATCATGAAGAGTGCTAGCTATCACCACAGTAGACCACTGCATACAGGAGAGGGAAGCACACGTTGCCTCTGTAAGGTGCCATAGCCAGCTTCCAAACAAAGGTCAACCAAACTGATCAGAGCAGATGTATTTCCCTGATAAGGCTGAGGAAGTGTTTAAACTGGTGTTTAAGAAGGCATTCTAGAGAGCATAGCTACCAGACTTTAGACACTGACTCAGAGCGCCTCCTGGAAGAGCCCTTTCCCATACACAGGTTCTACACCTCCCTGGCAGTCATTGCCCAGGAAGATTAATCTGACTGTGCTACAGTGAGTGTGACCCTTGCTGTTTACCTGGCAGGAGAGCGAGAAACCTGTTCCTCAGTTTTAATTTAGCAGACTTAAATAAATGCACGCTTGGCTGAGAGTCAAGATCATGGTGTGCTGGTAGAAAATCATGGTAGGGAGACTTGGCAAGAGATGCCGCACAGATTCGTCTAGACTCTATTTAGAGCCC
Organism: Mastomys coucha; assembly: GCF_008632895.1. Classification (NCBI taxonomy): domain Eukaryota; kingdom Metazoa; phylum Chordata; class Mammalia; order Rodentia; family Muridae; genus Mastomys; species Mastomys coucha. The sequence continues at coordinate 63,822,168 of NW_022196914.1, read as the reverse complement.
TGCACACGATGGAGGGTGATAGATTGCCAGTGCCTCGTCTAGCTACCAGGAGTCTATATTTGCCTCTGAACTAGAACACTTAAAACAATGCTCAAAATATACCAAAATGTCCCTGTGCTGAGTCACACACACACACACACACACACACACACACACACACACGCATGCACACACATACAAACATGCACACATGAACACACAAACATATACACTCACATACATATACATTCACACGTACACACACATATACTCTCTCACACACATGCACACACAAATGCGTGCACACATACACACATAGACACATGCATGCGTGCACACACCTAGAAAAGCAAAAGTTTCCCAAACATGGCTACAAAATCAGACTTCTGAATGCATCTGATACTGGTTAAGAAAGTGTGTCTCATATTAAGAGAAGACAGAGGTTTATAATTCCTGTTAGTTTACAGTCAACAGAAAAAAAAATTCTCTTTCTCAATTCTTAACAAACAGATGGCATGAACAGATAGATAATCATCATGAACAAGTATGATTAAACAGATGATTCAAGATGCAATTATCATAGGGTCTATCAACATTGATGTCTCAATGGATAGGTATACCATTTCCCAGCTATGTGATTATCCATATTATAAACACTCTGGAAATTCAAGCATTTTCCAGTAGAAAAAGGAAAAAAAGGGACAGTTTGGCTGTTAATTGAACATTTACATAGACTGAATAATTATGGTTCTTAGGAAATAAGTGCTACAGTAAAATACATGAGGAAACTTGAGCTATGGAGAGCCAAGCACAGCCAGTCTTCACTGGACAACTGGTAGGTGTGTCTTGACTATCTTGAGTGACAATCTAGTTTCTCATGGTGGTTACCCCATTGGAACATAACACCTCATAACTGCTTACTTCATATGAGGGTTGTTTCCCCCTTTTGTTTTTCAGAGAAAGTCCTATAATTCAATAATTAGCTTGATGTGGAACACTATCTCCCTGAGCTCTAAGGGCATCCAGCCCTTCCTGAGTCCCATCAAAGAGGTCTCTGGAGTGATTAAGTAGAGATGGAGGAGATTGCAAACTGAGCTTGAGCCTCAGTTTAATTTCTTGGACTTGAACTATCATACAATACTCTCTTCAATAGATTTTTAATATCCCACGTACAGCAGAGTATCTGCTAACTTCTCACTCGCAGGAAGATGCAGAATGAAAGGAACAATTAAGCTCACTGACTTTGTCTAAATATGCGCAAATTTCTCAGCATGGTTGCAGGACTTACCCATGGCTTCTGAAAGAACTTTGAAATTTTGCTTTATATATTTTAGGTGTATGTTATTGTAATCATACAGATTTAGCGACTCTTTGCCTCTACATATATCCCAGCCCTCTCCTGCTCCCTTTATGATAGGGTGACTGTCTGAGGAAGGAGGTGAACACTTTCCATCCCCTAGGTCCTTTGGGCACTGATGAACCACACAAGGGCAGGCCCTGGCTAGCTGGTCTGTCCTGTCCTTTTACCATGGTATATTTCAAGATGTCTTTCACCTTCTTTTCAGAGGCACAGGAAGATTTTTCTCCAATATTCACTGTGAAATCTAGTCAAGATTAGATTGACCTGGATGTAAAATTAGGCGTGAGGTGTGTCCGTGTCCCGGTCCCTTGGAGTTGTTTTTAGCCCCCTGGCTTGCTTGCACTGTGGCTTCAGCATCACCATGGTGACAATGGCCCTAAAGCAGGTTTTGCTCTCAGCCTGCTCTGGCATGCCAAGGGTGAATTTTCTTTTTCTTTTGCTCAACTGAACATTCTGTTATTTATGAAGTAACAGTTTAAATTTCTGATAGGACCTTGCACCTTGAGTTTTGCTTGATTTTGTATTTAAGTAGTTACAGTATTTTCCCTTTGGTCAGTATATATTTCCCCAGTCTCTCACCCTGGATCTTTCTATTTGTTATGCTTTGGGTGTTTTCTCCTATTGTATGAATGTACTTTGTTTTCTAAACCTCGACTTGTGGTCTTTGACTTTTAATTAAAACATTTGGTTCATGTTTTGTAGTTGTTGATATTTGAGATTTGCTATCTTTGGATGGAAAATCCTTTTTCTTCTCCTACTCCTTACTCTGACCTTAATTTGGTGGCTGCTCTGATGATCTATATCTATATAGCAAACCACTCCAAACATAATGACTTCAAACCAGCATGAGAGTTTGGTAATGATTTAGTAAGTCAGAAACTCAAGACCTTGGCAAGGCAGCTAACCTCCCTCCTGTGAGGTCAGCATCTAAAACAGTTCCTAACCTCATGCATCTATCTGTATCCTGGTCCTCATTGGGGACCAGGTCTCTCCCCAACTCATTGGGGAGTTGGTCTCTCCCCAAACCCTGCTGCCTCACTCTTCTCTCCTTTCTTCTGTTTCTCCTTCCCTCTCCCCACATCAACACCCTCTAATCTCATGTCTCATTCTGTAGACTCTCCACTCAGCTTGTGCATCGTACTACATTGCTGTTGGGGGCATACATATGGCATACACTGTATACATGAAGGTTACTTTCTAAACAGCAGAGCTGGTAAACATAAGGCTAGTTCACTTGTGACACAGAAGTGTCACATAAACATTCTGTCTTATTCCACCATCTAAAGTAGTCACGGGGCCACTCAGGTTTAAAGGAATGGAGAAACCATGACAGTGAAGAGTCAAGACCACAAAATAAAAACATGTTGTAGAAAGCGTGTGGGAAGATATTGCTATGACCATGCCTGAAAAACACAAGCTGCTACACACACACACACACACACACACACACACACAGAGAGAGAGAGAGAGAGAGAGAGAGAGAGAGAGAGAGAGAGAGAGAGACAGACAGACAGACAGAGAGACAGAGAGACAGAGACAGACAGAGACAGACAGAGACAGACAGAGACAGAGACAGAGAGAAACAAAGAGACAGAGAGACAGGTAGAGAAACAGAGAGGGGGAGGGAGAGAGAAAAGAGAGAAGAAAAAGAGGAATTTTCTTATACTTTGTTTTTCTTGCTCATTTGTTTTATTTGATTGCTAAGAAATGAAAAATGTATATTGGATTATCAGGCTTCACAGAAAATATTCTTTTTGCCTATTTCTGGTTGATGAAAATATACAGGAACATTATAAATGTCTCCATTCTCAGATATCTACTCTTTGTCACGGATTTTAATTTTACATATGATTCAAAACGTATCAGAAGTCATTACAAAGTTTTGTATGGCTAGAGTTCACTAAGATTTTCCTATACTATTCTGTTTGCTTTTCTTTTCACTCCTTCCTGTGTCTTCAATCTCTCTTCTGGAATTATGGCCACTTTATGTCCTTTAATGTTTCTGTGTCTACTTGTAAGAAAATCTGCTATCCTCACCCCCAAATGATTCTATCTCATCCTTGAAATTTTTTTCTGAAGGTGAATTTCTATTTCGCAGTTATTTCATTTGAAGCAATTACTCTATTATATTTAGATTTTTGTATTGTGGAGAACGAGTCATTTTTAAGCTAATAGTCTCCTTTTTGAATAATTAGTCTCTGCCTTATGCAGTTTATGCTCACACTCTTTTTTCTTTCCAATTTGTTTATTCGCTCTCACATTCATTACCATTCACCTTGTGACTGTTTGCTGACTCTTTTCCTAGCTTCTCGTCGATGTTTCCAGATCCCATGTGGGTCTGTTTTTTAACTTCTTTTTCTTTAAATTTTTAGTCTACGTTCCTGGCTGATTTTTTGACCATTTATTGGTTGTTGCATGTTTTAATATAGAAATAGTGATATATGTCTCTCTCCCTATATATGTATATACACGTGTGTATATATTATATATGCTTGTCTCTGGTAGTCAACATGGTGGTTTGGGCTATTCCAAACCATCATAATCCTCACACAGATGGAAAGTGAAGTTAGTTCAAGAGAGCATCATATTGTTCCAACTCACATTTGTCCCTAAAGGATGACTGCAGGGATTCCAGCCACAGCTATGGATGTTCATCAGGACTCCTTTTTCATAGTGGGTCCTGCAGTCCAGTTTTTATCCCCTCAATGGAGTTGATGAAGTGTCTGCTTAGCTCTCAGTTGCTCGAATGAATCTGGGGACTAAGACACAGAGTGAAGTCAGCCTTAGTCGACTTTCCCCCTAGAAGCACTGACAAGTTCCTCACCTTCTTTTAGTTCCCTTGCTCTCTCAGTGTTTCTCAGTACTTACATATCAACAGGCCCACCATTAACAGAAGAATCTTGTTCTCACAATGCTGAGAATTATAAAATAAAATTTGAATTCACTTCCTCCTCATTTGATATGACTTGATTAAAAGTGAAAGTTAACAATAATAGTAAGTGTTGCAGTTTCACATCATGAGGCTTAACTTAAAGCAAAAAGAAACTGAAGATAATCAAAGTGTGTTGTAGGAGGAACTGACTGGCCCCTTTAAGTTACCATACCATTCTCAACCGCTCAAGTAACACCTTCCAACTTAGGTGACCAGAAAAAGCATATTTAAAGATGAAATGGACATTTATGCTTGCATATAGTATGAAACCAGTCAGCTTTCCAACTAATGAGAAGCAAATTCAGTACTGCATGTGGGGAGACCTCGGAAGGTAATGTTTATGGTTCTTAAAACCAAGTGCATATCTTATCTGAGGAGCATAGCTCATCTCTGCATCCTTTACAATACATTAAACAACTACGCCTTGGCTATCAGACAGTAGGCATGATCACAAAGGTGAGCAGGTCATAACCTTCAGACGATGAAAAGTTGTTGTTTTCATAAAGTTGTCATCCTACCTAATACCAATCTATAAATACAAAACCAATATATTGCAAAGCTACGGTACAAGGGGAGACGCAAGCGTGGTACTGAGAAATAGGCAGGTGACACACTGAGACAAAAAGAAACTGTATCAAAAGTTCGGTGGGTACTTGAACACTGGGATATGGTGAAGAGACATGGAGAACCAATATAACAATAAGGTTGGTTAGTAAAGTACATAGGCACAGGCAGCCTTCCATCCAAGAAATTAAGTCCAAAAAGTAAGAGTTAAAAGTTAATGGGAAGAAATGGATCCTTGAGATCTTGAATAAGAACTTCTAAGAGGACTAAAAAATACATAAAAACCAAATTTCATAGATTTGACTGCACCAATGCTGAGGAGTCTGAATGGCAGAATGGATTGGGGTGAAGTTACCAGATGAGTAACCTATGGGAAAAAAACGTCTACAACATTTCCCAACTGCAAAGGCTAACACTCAGAGTGCACAAACAAGTAATGTCTCCTTCTGACCTCTGCTCAAACACTACCAACTGCAGAGGACTTTCTGTCTAAAATATCACTCAAGTTTTAATCTCTAGCTCCTTCACCTAACTTTTATTATAACACCTATCAAAATGTATTATTATATGATATAATTATCTGCTCATTTTCTTTCTCTCAATAAGGTGAAAGAGAGAATTTCCCCCTTGTTTCATTCATTCACTGCACTGCCTTAGCATGTGCCATGGTATTTGACCCATAGTAGATGCTCATGACATCTATTAGATGAATGAATGGACTTCTGAGTGGGTGGGAACAGAATCCCGTGGGAAAACAGCAAGGGATTCATGTAGGTACTTCCAAAACTGATTTTGAGTTTTTGTTCATCTGCGGGAGAGATGGGAAACAGATCCTTAAAAATAAAGTTTATGGTTTGGATCTGAAATCTTCCCCAAAGATTGATTTTGTTAAGCTTGTTTCCCCATGTAGCAATGGCCAGAGAAAGGACATTGTGAAGTGACTGGGTCCTGAGTGTCCATGCATTAACTGTTTGTCACAGAAAGCACTATAGATGCTCTGCCTCACCTCGTGACTGGCAGCAATGGAACCATCCAAACATGCCCCTAGACCCCAAAAGTATGGTCAGAATCCAGCTCCTCCTATTAGCTGTTTTCTCAGGTGTTTGTCACAGCAACAGAGAACTAGCAATCCTTAAAAGCAAGCATAAAAAAAAAAAATCTATATAAATTAAAACCACGGGGAGAAAAAGATATGTATCCCAGGAACATTTTCTTTAAAGGAGTCATGGGCCTTCCGTGTTAGCTAAGAACAAGGAGGAGCCAGTGGAGAGTGGAAAGCTGAGAGCCCCTGCCAGGAGGCCTCAGAATTGGCTTATTTAATAGCTTCAGAGGAGAGCTGTACATTTCTTGCGGTTCTTTTCTAACTTGTGAAAAGTAGCAATCGTTTTCAGCCACGTCCCTGCCTCACTAGTTCAATAACATAGGAATTGTACACTAATTTGAAAGAGAAGTTAGGAATTAGCTGCAAATGACTTTGATTTAGAAAGAAACGCTCCTGTTTAGGTTACTGCTACCTGCCGCGAGGATTCTAATTCTCCTGTGGGCCCATTCAATCTCTAATTGAGAAGCATAAGCATCGCATAAAAGAAGTGTGTGCTATGGAAAGCCCCAGCGACCACTCTGGGAAAGTGCAGAGAGATGGGTGACTTCAGTCACAGCAGTGTCTTTACTAGCATAGGCCTGGATTTACTCAGAAGAGAACATGGCCATATAGCCAGGGCTGGTGCAATATATGATCTGTGGCCAACTTGGCGGCTGTGTTTCTCCTAGGGAGTCCTTAAATGAACACCAGCAAGCCAGGTCAACCTTCTAGCTACCTTCTCTAAGAACCAGTCACATTCCCATATAATTTCTATTATGATTTCAATGATGGGGGAGGGGAACCATTAACAAGAAAGAAACCAGAACGTTTAAGTTTGCTAAAATCCATGAGCACACACCATCAAAAATATGGAGTTTTGTTTACCAAATTATCTGCTGACTATCCTAGGACATAGGGGCTAATGGATGATAAATTCTGCTACATTTCCTAAATTATCAAAAAGGAAGGCTAATTATGAGAAAACAGCAACAACGTTCCTTTGTTGGGGAGAGAGTCAGCCTGACACTTTTAACAGGAATTTATAAGACCTCAGATTCGGCGGTAGCCCCTTCAGAAAGAAGAGGCAGAGCATGGGGATGGATTGTCTTTCTTCAGTGTTGGCATGGAAGATATGTTTTGAAACCATCCACTCCACAGAGCTCCCCCTGGCTCCTCAAAAGACTCTCATGCAGAGGATGGGTTGAAGCTGGAGAAGGTGCCGATCTGCCAGTCACTGTGCAGAGTGAAGCCCCCCTCCCGTTCCTCTGTTTTTCATCTCATAGCTCACACTGTTTCCTTTGATTCTCCAAATCCCATGACTTGCACAGACACGGCTTTCCAACTGGCACTAGACTAACAGTAAACTAAGGTTTGACATCATCTGGCCAAACACCGAGCCAAAGAACTGAATCTGCCTGATATATGTATATCCTGGCTTACTTTGGAACACCATTCCTCAGCTCCTAGAAGGTCAGTTGTGCTTTTTCCACACCGAATCCCAAAATATACACCGCCCGCCAAAGGTGCATGTTTTACAAATGGTGAGGAAGGCAAGAGAACCTTGCTGTGTCGGAACAGCCTGACAGAGGAAGATCGTGTGTCCCATGTTACGTTTCAGAGCATGTTGAGAGCATAGTACCTCCAGAATTTCCGTTATAGACGGTGTGGCTCCACCTGGTTATAATTTGTATTTTACCAGAAGAGTCTGTGGAATGGTCTCCCCTTAGGAGACATTACCTCATCCATCTTCCCATGGTCCCCTGGGAGATCTGAGAGAATCAGACTTGCTGGGGAAGAGAAAGCAAAAACTAAACTTCTAGTTGCTCAGCTGAGAGCAGTTCACGAAAGCACATGGCAGGACCCCTGAGTCTATGACCAGGACCCCCGCACCTCAGAAACTACCCGAAGACAGAGCCTTCCTGCCTGTGTAGCCCTGGCTGTCCCACACTGAGGATCCAAGGCACCTCCTGGTTCAGGCCATGTGCTCTTTGTAACCTACAGTAGCAGCTCTCAGCTGGAGCACTGACCAACACTTTCAAGGTGTTACATATCAGATATTCTGACTATCAGATATTTACACTATGATTCATAACACTAGCAAAATTACAGTTATGAAGTATCAATGAAAATTATGTTATGGCTGAAGGTTCACCACAACATGAGGAACTGTACATTTTAAAGGACATGTATACATTACAGCATTAGGAAGGTCAAGAACCACTGCTCTACAGTTTTCCCAATTCCCCATTTTATTTTCGAATTTAGCCTAAATGCACCAACTATTGAATTTAGTTCTAGAAACATTTTTATGGTGACTAGGGTCTTTGTCCAAATTACAACATTTTAAAACAAGTTCTCTGTTAGTGATTTTTGCAGTCTGTTTGTCCAGCCTGCTTTCCCCCCTCCCCTTCTGCTCTGAGACCAGGGGAAAAGATCCCAATGACTGGGTTTTGAATTACAATGATGATGGTGTGCTCCTCTTAAATGAAGAACTGAAGGAAGGCAGAGGAAGAGGAGCTGATTTCAAACTTAGAGAAGATGCATTCCTTGAGACTGAAGAAAGTTTTCATAACAAATGACTCAAAAATAAAAGCTCCGCGTAGACAAAAGGGAGGTTCCGCTGAGAAACAAACGCGAAACAGAGCCCTTTGCAATTGTTATAGATTCAAAGGGGTAACATAGGAAACCTAGGAGCACTGTGGGTGAGGGAACTGGGGTGCAGAGAGATGAAATAACTCACGGCACACAGCTGGGTGTCTGAGCTGCGTGCTCTAGCCAATGTAGAATTTTAAATCACCTCTAAGTGTTTCCTTAAAAATAAACGTGATGGGACCTCACACCTACTCAGCTTCGCATCTCAGCCAGTTTCAGAGAGCTGTTGATCAGGGAGAACATGCTGGGGTGTTTTGTGCGGCCTTGGTGGTATCAGCTCAAGCCAGGTTATTCCTTGGTGTAGGAAAGTGAGCAAATCTTGTGGGAAGACAAAAGCCCTCATCACGCAGAGCACCTAAGTAGAAATCAATTTGTTCCTGCAGCTGCTTCGAGCTGCCTCGACCTCGGAGTACACGGATAATCCCCACGCAGGCGTGCTCTTCAGGGCTGAGCTTTGGAAAAGCTGGGTAGGATAGAATCAAGTCCTTGTCACTCTCAACAAGGGGAGGGGGAGGGGCTGTGCTCTTCGCCGGGAAGGGCTTTGAACTTGAGGGGCTGCACCTGGATCTCAAGGTCATTCCTACTTTCCGTGCTTTCTGACACTTTCTTTGGGTTGTGCCTATGATAAAAAAAAAAAAATTAAAAAGCTATCATGAATCTGACCCAGTGGTCAGATGCCTCCCACTTCTAACAGTTTGAATCAAGCTAACATACTTTGTGGTCACTGCATTACAGAAATATTACTTGGGACACTGTAAGTTCCTTCAGGAATAGGCTTCCTAGAAATAGGTCTGTCTTACTGCGACAGTTAGCAGTGTGAGCTGTTCATTGTCACCTGAACATTCATCATCTCCACGTTTATGCTTTTATCTCTCTTCTTGACTCCGCCTCCCTCCTCTTCTCCCGCTCCCTCCCTTTCCCTTCCTTCCTTTTCCCCTCCTGCTTCCCTCACCTCTCTTTCTTTCTTGCCCCCCCCATCTCTCCCCTCCTCATCTTTCTCCTCTTCTGTGTCCTAGGCCTGCTGGTAACCCTCACATTGCTTTATTCTGTCACTGGCACGGCTGAAGGCAGCTCATGGTCTCTACACCAGTGCAGTCAGTTCTGGAGATGGTCCTCAGTAGAGAATGATTCTTTGTTCAAACACAGGGACTACTCAAGGATGATTTATTAGCTTCCTGTTGCTGCTACAGAAGATGACCAGAGGATGTGAGGACTATTTACCTGTGACATCCAACACCCCATTGATTACCAGGCTTGATCTAGCTGCTGAGGTAACTGATTAGGCAGGTGGCTCCTTCCTTACCACTTCATATATGTCCCTTCCAATGTCACACTGTCCAAGCAGCTGGTACTCTCTGGTAGAAGAAGCTGTTCTTCAGTCAGACTGTGTGGACAGCATGCACTCTCCTGTTTAAACATCCAAGCAAGCTCCAAGGGTCCATTTGTAGGGGAAATTAGGGTAGTCAAGCTTCCAGGGACTAAAAGGGAGTATGAGAGCAACAGCAACAGGGAAGAACACACACACACATGCACACACACACACACACACACACACATGCACACACACACACACATGCACACACACATGCACACACATGCACATACACACACATGCACACACACACATGTACACACACAGAGAAAAAAAGGGATAGAGTTAGAGACAGAGACAGACATACAGACAGACACACACAGAGACAGAGACAGAGAGACAGAGATGGACTGACAGAGAAAGACAGAGACAGAGATAGACATACGCACAGAGACAGACAGACACACAGAGAGAGACGGAGACAGACCACACACATACACACACACAGAGGAAGAGACAGACAGACAAACATACACACAGAGAGACAGAGAGACAGACAGTCACACACACACACAGAGGAAGAGACAGACAGACACACACACACACAGAGACAGAGAGACAGACAGTCACACACACACACACAGAGAATTGCCATAAACTTGATGACTCAAAGCAATACAAACACATTTCTTTTTTCAGTATTATGGTTTGAACCTAAGCTTTGGTGCATGCTAGGCAAGCACTCTACCATTGAGCTATGTCCCTAGCCCCCCTTTACACTCTTTACTTTGAGCCAGAGGTTCAATATGTTGCCAGGGTTGGTCTTGAACTCATTCTGTAGTCCAGGCTGGCCTTGAACTTACCATTCTTCTCCTTTAGCCTTCACGGTAGCTGGGATTACAGGCCTATGCCTCTTGGCCCAGTTTATGAACATATTATTGCTAGATGTTTAAATCCTAAAAGTGGAGTAGCAGTTCAATCCACACAATGTGTTTTCTCACTATTTTCCAGCTCTTGGGTTGCCTGCAATCCTCGGCTCATGGCCCCTTCATCATGCTAAGAGCCAGTTCAGGAAGGCATAGTCAGATCTTTCTCTTTGTTTTCTGCTTCCATTGCTGGTTCTCCTCCAGCTCTAACCCAACGGACCATTGCTATTGCCTTGGGCCTCCAGGATAATCCAGAAGGAGCTCCACCTCGAACTCCATAGTTACCATCTGGGAAGCTCACACAGATATCTTCTGGGGTATGCTTTTCTTTCTACCACAGCTATGGAGCCAGTGATCCCCAAAACAAGTTGCTGATTAGACCCTTTGTTCAGAGAACAGGCAGCCACAGACTGAGAAGGAGCTCTGTGTAGAGACAGAATTACAGTGACTTCTAGTGATGTTTCCTGGAATGATGATTGAATGAGGGGCAGGCTGTCAAGTAGCATGGGCAAGATGAACTTCTAGATGCACCACACTCCTTGCAAGGGGCCCAGCCCTGGTGTTTGCTAGCCTGTGGGTGCCTTTGCTTAATTATAAGCAAACCTCTGTTTGCTTAGCCATAAAATGGGAATAGTGAGCCATAGAATTAAATAAGGTTATGCATCTAATATACCTGCCTGGCTCATAGTTGATGGTTCAGCCAAGTTAATTCTTTTACTGCCTTCCTTAGTGGTTAGTTAGACTAAAGGTCAAGAAAGTAATTACAGTGTGGTCAAAGTAATTAGGCTAAGAGTAATTAAGTGGGTGTCAGGCAATGGGATCCTGGTCTAAACTCAGAGGATATTCCTAAACAGTTCAATGTAAAAAAAAGCGAAATCGACTTTTTCTCTTCTGGCGTTAGTGTAATTGCATTTTATGTCTCTAAACTGAATAATGTGTGTAGGAACCCCAAGCTGCAGGCCTGTGGTTGGAGAACTGTAGGAAGCATGTGGAGTTTCTGTCATCCCAAATCTGACAGAAACACATGAACTAAGGAACCAGTGGGGTTTTAGGTACAGGAGCAGCCACCCAACAAAGTCTGGCAGAGGCCAGCCTGCTTTTCTAATGCCACAGAAAAAAGAAAGCCTTTTTTACTTAAAATTGCTGTAAGGTTTACATGTTTATTAATGTTGTATGTTCACAAGTGCGTGCACATGTGTGGGTGTGTGTGTGTGTGTGTGTGTGTGTAGTATATGCATATGCAGGTGACCTTAGAGGCCAGGAGAGGGCAACAGATTGATTCTCTGGGGCTTGAGCTGCAAGTGGTTGTGAGGGCCTGGTGTAAGTGCTGGGGACAGGACCTCTGGAAGAGTGTTATGTGCTTTTAACTACTGAGCCATCTCTCTGGCCCAGTTTCCATCTTCTCAGTCTGTTTTTGCCCTCTGAGTTTACATTTCCTCCAGACGAATCCACCCTGAGTCTTCTCTAAGTCACAATTCCAACATTTCTTCAACTTCCTTATAGCACCCCTCTCCTTCCAACGTTTCCCAGTTTCTTACATGTCTTCCCCTTTTTGTTCTCAAGTTAGCACTGTCTTCCCAAAATGGATCACTCAGAGCCAGACAACCCTCCAGACATGCTGGGGTTGGCTCCCAGTATGCTGAGACCTTTGTTTTTGTTGGATCTGTGTCTTGTTTGCCCCTTGATGAAGTCAGATGCATCTGTTCTTTTCCAAAGGAGTCATATAACAATTATTTGGTTTTTCATGAGCCTACCATCCTTCAAATTCCCAGGCTCTTTCTAAATTGTATTTGTTTCCCCTCGTCCTTGCTTGTCTGCTTCACTTATCATGGTGTACACATTATAAAAATTAAAAAATAGTAATCCAGGATTTTACTTTTTAATTCATTTTCATTATTTTTAAGTGTGTGTGTGTGTGTGTGTGTGTGTGTGTGTGTGTGTGTGTGTGTGTGTGTGTGTGTGTGTGAATTTGAGTGTAGGTGTCCATGGAGGGCAGAAGAGGGTGTTGGATACCCTGGGAGCTGGAGTTATAGGTGGCTGTGAGCCACCTGATTTGGTTGCTGAGAACTGAACTCAGGTCCTCTGCAGAAACAGCATTCACTCTTAACCCTTGGGCCATCTGTTCAGCCCAATTTTATTTTATAAATATAGTTTCTGTGCTACTTATTTACTTAAGGTATCAATGAAAATTTATTGTAATTTGTTTTTAATAAATTTTTAATTCATCATTTGAGAACTTTATAAATGTATACAATGTATCTTGATCATATTTACCTACAAGTACCCTTTTCAAATTCTCCTTGAATTTCTCTAGCACAACTTCTTTCCAACTTCATGACCTCAAGTGTGTGTGTGTGTGTGTGTGTGTGTGTTGTTTTGCTTTTAATTTTTGTATGGATTTGAACTTCCTCCTTTTTAATTTGGCTTTTGAAAATTCCATATATGAGTATTTATCATGTTTCTACTCTCTTCTCCCTCCAACTCCTCCCATGACCAACTTCTCAAATTCATGGCTTTTATCTTTTAATTCTTATTCTTACAACATGCAAACACATGCACATACACACATAACTTAGTTTTTCAAACCTCATTTTTAATGATGGTTCTTAAACGCTTTAACCTCTCTTGTAGCTAACCACCCACCTGAGGTAGTAGAAAAGAAAGGATACGGGGGAAGTGGGCCTGAATGGTTCTTTGGAGTGACTCCCATCTGTGCTATCAAGAAATTAGCAGTTCAGTTCATAGGTCAGCAGTGGCAGCTCGATCCACTCATAAACACTTCACAGATACACCAGCAGTCCAGTTCAGTAGAATTGGGATAGTAGCAGTGGAGGCATGACCTTGCAGAGACAGCCAGGCCTCCGGCTCAGCACTAGTCAGCAGGAGGGACCAGGAGGGACCAGGAGGGACCAGGAGGGACCAGGAGGGACCAGGAGGGACTCCAGAAGAAGTTCTTGGCTGTGGCTCTCTCACAGTGAGAGTGAAGATCACTCTCACTTCACCAGAGTGAAGATCAGTAAAGCATGAGACAAGCAAGCATTGCACAGCTAGCTCTATGAGCAAGCCTAGCTCAGCCTCCATCACTGCCCATTTACTATTCCCTCCAAACATCATGAGTCCTCCATGAGTCTTGCCTCAGCATGTTTGTCTGTCTCAGCTGACATCATTCTGCCAATCACCCCAAGCAAGAAGCCAGAGCACACCACCAGAAGATTTTTGGTGCATTTCACTCTATGGAGTCCCCACAAATGGAGATCAACAATGCATGTAAGGTGGACCAATACATGTGTGCTGTTAGCAAAGAATCCTTCATCACTTGTCCTCTCATGTGCTTGTTTTAGCAGAACATCCTTTCCCCTGTGTCTGCTTCAGTGAAACGTTCCTTCACGAGTCTTCCTTAGCCTTTCACCTGTGTCCACTTTAATGAAAGGTTCCTTCGAAAGTCTGCTTTAGCAAAACATCCTTTCACTTGTGTCCACCTCTCTCTCTCTCTCTTTCTCTCTCTCTCTCTCTCTCTCTCT
>NW_022196914.1:63785828-63807831 GCF_008632895.1 Mastomys coucha | reverse complement strand
TCTCTCTCTCTCTCTCTCTGTCACACACACACACACACACACACACACACACACACACAGCCTGCTGAGCATATTTAGTACTGTTCATATGTGTTTGGGGCTGACCTCTTGGAATTGGTTAACCTATCAAAGAGCTGCTCCCTAGAGAAGGCTGATTCCTTCTCTGTCAGCAACCTCAGCAACCATTAATTAATTGCCTGTAGCTCTTCATCATTATACATACATATATATTATATATATAATCATATTTTTTAATCCACTAAACCCAATTAGTGCTACCCATATGTTCAAGGGTGGGCTCATCCCTTGGAGCATGGACAACTACTCCCAAAGAAAATTGACTTTCCTTCCTCCAACATCCATTAACTGCAAGTAGCTCCTCAACTAGAAACAGGATCTTGATGTCCACTATCCCATCCACCCACCCATCAACAGTTAGTAATTGCCCATTTTTCCTTGTCATCTTTGTTCATATGCTTATACAGATTTCTTCATCTTTATCCAGGCAATTTTTCATATCCTAGTTTTAAAGGCCAAGAGGTTGATATTTTCCCAAATGGTCTTTTATAATTACTCTTTAAAATAGCTGCACTGAATTCCATAGTAAGGTGGACCATATTTGCTCAACAGTCCCCCATCTCAGACATGAAGCCTGTGCTTTGTGCATAAGATGTTTTTGTTAGGACGATTTTTGACACAATCCTTGAAATCAAATCAGTTTTTGAACCCAAATCAAAAATCCACATTTCTCAATTTAAAATGCTCTCCATTCTCAGCTCTTTTCTAGCCCAGACTTCTTTGGAACCTCAAACATCACTGTGATGGTTTGAATATGCTTGGCTCAGCGAGTATTAAAAGGTGTAGTTGGAATAGGTGTGGCTTTGTTGGTAGAAGAGTGTCATTGTGGGTGTTAAGACCCTCATCCTAGCTCCCTGGAAGTCAGTATTCTCCTGTTTGCCTTTGGAATAAGATGTAGAACTCTCAGCTCTTTCTATACAGTGCCTGCCTGGATGCTGCCATGCTCCTGCCTTGATGATAATGGACTGAACCTCTGAACTTGTAAGCCAGCCACAATTAAATGTCCCTATAAGAGCTGCCTTGGTCATGGTGTCTGTTCATAGCAGTAAAACCCTAACTTAGACAATCACCTTTCATTTCAGAACAAATAGAATAGAGGAGTGAAACAAGTTTTGGAGATTCCACTAGTTCCTGCAGGGTGTTCATACTCTCAACCCCAATTACCTCCACGGGCAGCATCCTAGGAGCACCCTTTTTGAAGGCTGTTAGGGAAGCCTTCCCCATGCCCCAAATGCTGTCTGGCTGATGGCTGCAGTTAGTGGAGGCCACGAAGTTTAAGTTCCCTGGGGACAGACTGTGTGTCAGTTTCACTTACTACAGTGCCAGCTTAGTCGTTGGAGGTTCTCAGCGAATATTTATTAGTAGAAGGAATGAAAGAATATAATTAAAGATAAGGCTTAACAATTTAAATCAGCCTAGGGGAGATACCACTTCATTCACACTAATGAGTAAATTGCTGGTATTAGTTATTTCCCTGGGAACAGGTTTTACTAGGAGGAACAGCCAGTGGGAAGCACTTTGCTTCTGTTTGAGAGAAGAAAGTGATGGGTTTGAGACACCTAAAATAGGTACATTAGAATTTTGCCTAGGGCCAACCTTGTACTTTTAAAACCCAGGCTATTAATGCTATAACTAACCACAGACTTAGAGCCTGTAAGACGTACATAGTCTGTACTTTAAAATGTGGAGAATGCTCTTGTAGCCTGCTAAGGCTTCTGACTAGTCTGTTTAATGTGTGCCATGGCTATCTATTCACAGAACTCAGCTCAGATGTTCGCTACTGAAGGATCAATGTTTGAACTCTCATCCCACACACATAAGATGGTGTAAAATCTGTATAGAACCCACACACATCCTCCTGAATATTTGAATTTGTCTCTGAATTACTTGTAATGCCTAAAACAGTACAGATATTGCATAATTAGTTGTTGTGCTGTGTTGTTTGGAGGAATAACATAAACATTTGTATACATTTAGTACTGATACTTTTTTTTTCAAACACTTTTGGCCCAGGATTAGTTGAACCCACAAAGACAGAACTCACAAATACAGAAGGCTCACTGAATGCTGTGTTCTATTGCTTCCTTGCTAGCAGGGAACCAGGGTATATGTACTTTTTCCCAGCATTCTTGACTCAAGTCAGGGCCTGACATAGATGGAAAGGACTGTGGAGGTAGCCAACTCTCTAAGTGTGCCTGGAGTTCTTTTAGTTCCATACAGGGATCCTTGTGTCACAGGAACACCTCAGTACTGTTTAGTCAGGGTAGAGGCAATTGATTACCCATTCCAGGAACTGCCAACCATCTTGTTATTGTCTTTAAGAATCAGGCAATGTAGCCCCCAGGTGCCTGGACCTCTCCCAGCTTGCTAACCAGGGTCCTTGGTGGTAGTCAGCAAGGTAAAGGGAGGTTGTCCTCCCTGCTTGCTGTTCTGGAAATATCAGCACTGTATGGTGTGACCCAGAAGAATCCATGCCGGAAGAATTCTGTCCAGAGTCGCTTTACGAGCTGTCAATACAGGCAAGAAACTTTGGGAGCTTAAATACTTATTTCTAGAAAATCATCTTTAAATGTAAGTGCCATGGTAGTCTAACTCATGAATACTGTCATTCCTATTTGTAAGGCAATGTTTATCAAGCCATCACTTAGAGCAGCATCCTTGGATAAGAGGGCAGCAGAGCAGGGTACTGAAACAGGCTAGAGCAGTAAGGCTTTGTCTGGGAGTGGTGGTCCAGCAGGCACACCTGTGGAACATCTGCCCAGCCATGGTGGCCAGAGGGCCTGGGTCTTTGGGTAGAGAGTGGAAAGTGCCAATTCTTTATAATCCAGCTTATGGCTTGACTCACTTTCCCTTACGTCCCAGCACAGATACTCTCACTACACAGCCAGCTTTGACTCTGAACATTCACACAGTACAGATGTTGCACAGTTGTTCAGTGGATTTACTACGGCATCTGACTATTAGGTTACCACCAAGCTGAGTGGCTGAAAGCATCTCCTAGTGATGAGGTTATGGCTTCACCTAGTCTGCTGTGTTGCTGTTGTTTCCTCTCTTATGATTTTGCTACTATAGGTCAGATATCCTTCACTCACCAGATTATCATGGTTCTCTCCATGGGTTGCAAGCACACTCATATCCAACTGTATAGACATCTTATACAATACCCGCTTCACATCACATGGTGGGGCAGAGATTAGAAGTTAAATTAAAAATAGTAAAGGCTCAGGTCCTTCCATACCTAGAGCACTTGCAAGTGTCCCAGAGTTTTACAAAGTCTCCATCTCTCCTTCTATCCTTACTTATTTAGCTAGACTTTTCTCAGGCACAAATATTTACAATAAATGGAAAAAAGGAATTTATTGCTTGGGTTTTCTTATTTTCTCTTCTTTTTCCTTTTCCTTAAAAAAACTGATAGCATCTTTTCTCATATTTTTCTCTTATAAGTTTAAGGAATGCATAATACTGTATGTTAAATAAATCCACTATTTTATTGAGGATGATTAAAAATCAGGGCTTGGAGGATTAAATGTTTGGGGCAATAAAAGACATCAGAATTTTGAACTGAAGCCCTTTATTTATTTAGGGGGAGGGGCCCAGAAATAAAATCTAAACTCTGGTTTAAAATGGAACAGAGGGCCCCAGTATGTTCTGGCAAGTTTTATCCTCATCTTTATTCTGGTCTGTGAAGATGATGCTAAGAAGATCAAAAGCCGCAGTGTCCATGAGTGGAAGGATTGTGATCTGTCCACAACAGGGCTGATGTGGACCAGGAATGAGAGTGTATCAGAGCAGCTCTTCAGCATCTACTCCCTGGGCCTGAGCCCTGGGCTGGAGAAGTCTTAAAGCCTTCTCATCTCATAAAAGGGGCTTAACTTACTTTCGTATGCCAGAGACAGCAATCCTGTAAAACACAGCTATTATCACTGGTTCACAGATGCTAGGTCATTTCCCAAAGTTAATAGTGCATTTGACTCTTTCTTTCTCTCAGCTCCAAAGAATCAAAGCCCTGTTGATTTTTTTTCCTTCTGTGGTTACCCACCCAGTTCCAGGCCTGACCACTTCCTGCAGTGAGTCCTGTCTTCAGCCTGCCCCTGCTTCAGTGTTCCTAGATATACACGTGACTGCTAGGGTTCAGTGTAGATTCGTTGTCAAAAAACAGCTTTAACTTCTTGGTGTAGTTTGGGTATTGATTGATGACCCCTCCACCAAAGGTCAATCTGTTAAACAGTTGATCCTCAGGGTGGTCCCACTGAGAGAAAATGGGACCTACAGTCCTTAAGTTGCTAGGGGTCATGCCCTTGAAGAAGATCTTTATATCCTTGCTTCCTGGCCACAAGATAAGCAGTTTGCTCTCCTATACACTACTCACCTTTGGATCTCACCCCTCAACAGTGGCTCCAAGCAACCAGTCCATCTGATCTTGAACTGGAAGCTTCTACCATCATGAGCTAGCATAAACCTTTTCTCTTTATAATTACCTCAGGTATTTTGTTATAGCCAATTAAAGTACTTATTAAAATAAATGCAAGAACATCCTCTTCCTCCTATACTGTGATGTTTCCTTCTGATGGTTGAGGTAGTCTTTGACATCTCCTCAGCCTTATTTCCTTACCAGACTCTTGGTACTTGAACCAGCACATACACTTCACCTTATCTTTCCCTGCTTGAACCCCTCCCCCTTCCTCTGCTTCATATTTACTTGAGTCTGGATTTGTTGCTTAGACATCATCTTTTTGTGAAAAGCCACACATGGGGTCCCCAGCAGCCCTCATCTACTCACTGTACAGAGCCAGGAGACTTCCCTTTCTGCTTATGTGATTGCTTCATGCTTGAACTTTTCATAAAGTTTCCCATTTTTCATGCTTTCCCATTTGTGAAGGTAGCTGAAAGGCAAAAATATGTTTTTCACCATCTGAGGCAGTGGGATAATATCTTGAAATATGAATCTTTGTGCCTTTGTTTTTCTCTTGCTTTTGTAAACAACTTTCCCTCTGTCAGACAGAGGCGAAAAATGGGACTAAGGATACATCCTAGAAATTGTCAGTATTCCAGGTTTATTTTAACTTCTAAAACAGTTCTTAAGAGTCAGAAGGGAGGTTAGCAAGGTGGCTTAGTGGGTTCAGGTGCTTGCTGACAAGCCTGATGACTTGGGTCGGAGCCTCAGGATCCACAAGATAGAAGGAGAGAATTAATTCTTATTATTTCCAAACATGTGATGTGGCACACACAAATGACCTAAAATAATAAGTGAGTATAATTTTAAAAGAATCTATAAAAACAATAAAATAAAACCCAAAGGGAAACCCTAAGCATTTTGTGACAGTGTGTATAACATGATGAACAGAGAGAGGAGAGAGAATGTGGCCTGGAGTTTGTGCCTGTCATCTGAGGCCTACTCCTCCAGGGGTGACTGTGTCTGCCTCCAGATTCTTCTCAATTCTACTAAAACCTGAACAGACAGACACACCCTGTGAACACCACAGTCAGAATCTTTCAAAAAACACCTACTCAAAAGCACCCAAATGGGCTTCATCTCCTGTGATGAATCCTTATCAAACCTAATCAAAACGATGTGCGTCAACAGGGCCTGTGAACTTGGTGGACCAGGATACACAGCACATGAACTTGGTGGACCAGGATACACAGCACAGCCCCAGTCCTTAACAAGGAAGAGACTTTGTTACCCACAATGTAGAGAAGAAAAGACCCAGACCTAAGCCTTGAGAAGGTTTTTTTCCTTGCAGATTTGCTGTTCTGTAGATAGTCATTTATCCTCATGTGGATATTGAGCCTTCCACACAGAGTGAGTGTTCTGAGAAACTGAGAAACTGAATATCAGTACCTACATGTGGCTGGTGGCTACTGCAGTGGACAGGTCTTATGTGATTGTGATAAACAGTACAGTTGCTGACACATTCGTGAATGTCTGATGACTAGAGTTAGTAAAAGCAATGACTCCTTGCTGACTACTGATCTGAGATACACCCAAAGCCTTTGTTCATATCCTCTTTGTTCTGCTAAGTGTAGGGAAGGTGTAAAACAACTTTGTAAGAATTGATTTTTCCTGTGTGCATAACTTTCAAACCGTTCACACCACTAAATAACTATATATTGTGTGTGGCATCCGCTGTACTACTTGAATCTGAACAAACCTTCACCAGCTGCCAATGCTTTAAGGTATTCTCCATAGAACACTCAAACAGAACTTGAGCAGCATGCCATTTCTCTCCAGTTTAGTTCAGTGTACTTTTATATTTGTAACTGGATTGCCCCAGGCATTACTAACCTGTAGAAAAGGAGCTCAGACCATATTGATAGACTGCAGACACTCTTAAGTCTTTCTGGGCTTCCAACCAGTATTTCTAGTGCTGCTTCCCCAGGAGCTGCCTGAACCCTCTGAGAACCCCCAAAATTGGGCTTTCATGAGTCTGAGAATGGCCAGCCTGACCTCAGGGTGAGGCTCGGTCCTGCAGCAAATGCTTATGTGCTTATGTGCCAGGTCTTGAGATATGGCATTTGTTTGGCTCATTCCATTTCATTTTGTTTTAATGAATCCCTTTGCCTACCTCTTACCTCTTCCTTTGGGAACTGAAACTGTTCTCTGTTCATTAAGTCAAAAGTCTAGATCGGATCAAATTATTAACAAATCCTTGTAGATCCTGTTAGGTGTAACTTTTATTTCTTTTTAAGTCAGCAGCTTTAGAACCCACACTATCATGATTTTTATCTAGACATCTTGCCACATCCCATCTTCCGTGTCTCTCTCCTTCACCTTGACAGCTATGCATCGCAGTTCATGGACAAAGAGACCTTTAGTAAGGACCCCCAGTTACCAAGCAGCTAGAGCTGAAGACTAGGTCATGCACAGCTGATAATTTGATAATTACAAATTCCTATACTCTACGGCTGTCTGACCCAAAACAGATGAGAATCACCTGGATGACTGCTGCCCCCCCCCATGGTTATTGATTATCCTGAGATCGTGGGAGGGACACATTTCCAGCAAGTTCCCAGATGATGGTAATTTTGACCTGGGACACATGCAGAAAACCATTGTGTTTCCCTGTGATAAGCCTTCAGGGAAAGGAACTTCGGATGTGTGTTAGCTCTTCAATGTCACTACATCTTAGCTTTTTACAAGGCCCCCAAAACACTACTCAGCGAAGGTCTTTCTTGCCTGAATTCAAGAAAGCAACAAGTTTGAGACAGGAAAATTCTCAAACTGTTCATTTTCAGTTCCAAGAGTGGAATGATCTTGTTTAGGGCGTCTGTGAGAATTTGGGTAAGCTGGTTGGTTCATAGGTGGTAGAAATCAGTGAGTCACTGGGGAGTCAGGACATTGAGCAATTTAAGCAAACCTTACAAAGTTGCTGTAAAGCTGGTTAATTAGGTGGAGTTTTGTCTGCCTTGTAGAACCCCGAGGAACAAGTCCACTGTCATGGAGGTTATTATTCTAATTATGTAATATAAAGCACTCGAAAACATCTGTGGCTAAGTAGTCTCCTTTGCTTTTCATTTTTTAGATTAAAATTTCCCAAAAGCCATGAAACATTTACTCAGTTCAATTAATCTATTAAAAAAAAAACCCTACTTATCATCCAGATGTTTCATACACGGGTCTCTGAAAAGTCAGCTGGATGAAGTGCTTGCCGTCACCAGATGTTTAGCCGTCAGGAGGACACAGCTCTGCTTGAAATGTTCTGGGAACCTGGATTTTTCTCTGTGCCTAATCACTCTTCTGGTCAATAAATTCTACTTTCCATGGAACTAAATGTCAGTGTTGCAAATTTAAACTCCTCTCCTCTTGTTTCTGTCTGGTGTGCAAGGAATGAGTAATACTGTTCATTATCTGTTGGTAATTATTCTTAATTTATTTGAAGACAGCTAGTCACTCTTTACCTTATTCTTTTTTCATGCAAAATTACCTCCAACCCTTTTTAAAATTTCCCCCATAGATCCCTGTTCCTGTTCCTCTGATTTGCTCATAACTGTGCTCCTGCTCCATAGCCCAGGCTTGCCTCTAAAACTTGATCCCACTGCCTCAGCCTCCTGAGTGTTGAGATTGTAGGCATCTCCTAGAAACACTAGGCTTTCAGGCACTTCTTTGAAAACTCAGACCCAAATTGTGGCTTCTGACTTAACTGCTCTTATAACGTGGGTCCTGAGTAGTCAGGGCTCCTTTCTCAGACTGCCCAAGACATCGTTCTGAATCCTGGATCTTCTGTCCCCCAGCTGCCAAGTCTCTATGAGATGAAGTCACCAGGTTTCACCTCCACATCTCATTAAGGTTGAAGAATTTGCTGATGTGGTGGGTTTCTAACTTTTAATTTCATCTTCAATGTTTTATTATATCTATTTATTGAAGATGAGCACAATATACCATGGCATGCATGTGGAGATCAGAGGGTAATTTGGGGGAACCCGTTCTCTTCTTTCTCCAGATGGATCTTGGGGATCAAATTCAGATCATCAGGTTTGGTGGCAAGTACCTTAACCCATGGAACCTCCTTGCTGGCTCCTTCTTAATCACATTTCCAAAATACATTAATTCAAAGATGCTATCAGGTATAGTTAAGTAAAATAATGTTGGGGTCGATGAGTTCAATACAAACTTGTTTATATTTATTTGTGGTTCACTTTGGATCTGTGATGGAAGTAGGGGTTACTTTTTAATTGTGAGAAACTGATCCTGTAGGTTAGCTCTAAGGGAAACTCAGGATGTGGCTAACAATCAAGTGGGGTCCTTCACCCCGATCTTCATCCGTCTCCCCAGACCCTGATGCCAGGGCTGTTTACCCTCTTTCTTCTGGATAGCAGTTATCTTTTTATTTTTATTGAATTTATTAGAGAGGGTCTCATGTGGCCCAGGATATCCTCCAACTTGGTTGTAGCCAAGGATAGGTTTTACCAGTTCTGATTCTCTGGCTACACATTCTGGGATTACAGGTATGAAGCACCATGCTTGGAGTACGCAGTGCTGGGGATTGAACCCAGGATTTAATGTGTATTAAGGGAACACTGTGCCAGACAAAGCTCCTCGCCAGTTCAGCTACCATCTTTAAACATTTATTTATTCTTTGAAATTCTCATACATGTGTACAATGTATCTTGATCATATCTAAGCCTTACTCTATCTCTCTAATGACCTCTGTATTCTCCCAACCTATCTCCCTCCCACATCTTGCCCCTTCCCCACCCCCCCTTTTCTAAGAAGAATAACCTACTGAGTCCAGTGGCATGGGTCTGGTGTCATTCACTGAGTCCTTGGCAACCTAGCTAGCAGAGGCCACTCTGCAAAGAATTGACTCTCTTTTCCTAGCACCGGTCAACTGCTAACACCTCCTCAGCTAAGGGGTATGGGGGGTGGAGCCTTGGGATCGTTCTCCCAGTTATGGTAGAACAAGAAAAAAAGACTTTCTTTTACAGTCTACCCTTTGATCAGCAGCTATCAGTCTTGACTGCTGTGTTACTCAGCAATTGCTGTGTAACAGTTTCTCCAGATACGGGAGCTGTAAACACTGTGCCCTATCTCACAGGTTTGGAGGGTTAAGACTAGGAGTATAATCTTGGCTGGGCCTTCTAGCTTGGAGTCTTATGCAAGGCTTCAGTTGCTTCAGGCTCTCTTTGGAAGGGTCCACATCCGAGTCTATGACTGCTGGCAGAATTTAGTTTCTCCAGGGTCACTGTTCTGAGATCTCAGCTCCTCTCCAGTGTCTGGCTGGCTGGAGGTCCCACTTAGTTCCTCATACACGACCTCTCCGTGAGTGTCTTCCCACATGACAGCTTGTGTTGTGAGCCAGCAAGAGGCAAGGGAGCGTGTCAGGAAGACAGAGTCATAGCCACCAGGAAGCAACCAGCTTCAATAAAGTGGCAGAAATACTGTCCCATTGTTGATTTCTGCTTGTCACAAGCAAGTCAGTAGGCCCCGCCCCCATTCAGAGTCAGGATTAGACAAGAACCAGAGTGACTCTGGATGACCCTGGATGAGGATCAATGGGTCTGTTACCACAACCTTATGCTGGAACCCTCTGAGGAGCTCTTAAAAACCGCAATGCCCTGCACCAATCCAAGGCATTTAATTTTAGCCCCGTAATGAGGTACATATTACAGACAATAATGAAGGTAGGCAGTTGCTTACCATCACAGTCAGGAGTCAGATATTTTCAGTACCCAGGAAGCTCCTTCCCGCGCTCTCTTATCATCAGTTCCCTTCCTCTACTCCAGTGACAAACTTTCCTTCCTTCTTAATATTTTTGTATATATATGTGTGTGTGCTCATGTATGTACACATGTGTGTACAAGTGAGTGTGTCTGTGTGTGTACATGTGCAGATCAGAGGTTGGCACTGGTGTCTTTGTCTACCATTCTCTACCTTATTTTGGAAGACAGAATCTCTAGTAACCCCATTTTTGTTGTAGTTTTGTCTTTTCTAGAATTTCGTACAGTCCATATTATCTATATAGTCTCTATAGTTTATAGTCCGTATAATGTCTATTTCATTTGTCATGCATATCATCTACCATCCACATCATCCATAGATCATATCATTTACAGAATTTGTGGCCTATAGTCCATATGGTCCATAATATATATTGTCTATAGTCTATATAATCTGTAATGCATATAGTCCATGTCACCTATAGCCCATATCATCTTTAGTACAAACCACCCATAGTGCATATCATCTATAGTCCATATGGTCTATAGCCCATGCCATCTAAGTCTATGTCACATATAGTCTGCATCATCTTCAGTACACACCATCTATAGCCCATGACATCTATACTCCAGTTTTGGCCTGTTCTTTATTTATCATAACACTTTTGAGATTAACTTGTGCTACATGTCTTACTGTGTTTCTTTTTATGGTTGAATACTATTCCATTTTATGGGTATATGAAAATTTCCTTGTTGGATATTTGGTTAACATGAATAGTATCTATGAACATATAAGTACGAGTCTTTATGGGACCACGCATTTTATTTGTCTTGAACAAGTATGTAAAGGCTCGTGTGCTAAGTATGTGTTTAACTTTAAACAAAATCACCAAGCTGTTTCCAAAGTGCTGACAGCATCTTGCATTTTTGGTGGCAATGCATTGGATTTCCTCTTAGACCATATCTTGCCAACCCTTGGAGGTCTTTTAAACTTTAGCCGTTCACATGTGCTTTGCATTTCATTTGCATTTTAATTTGCATTTATTTAGTGAGCAACCATATTGGGCATTCTTATGGGTTTTTTTGTTTTGTTTTGTTTGGTTTGGTCTTTTGCCATCTGCTTGGTGGTGCAGTGTTGACAAGATAGTAGCTGCTTCTTAGAGTGCTTTTGCACTATTGCACTGTGAGAGTTCTCTCTCATCCAAGTGCCGGGCATTCCTCAAAGGTCTGTTTTACAACCACATTTCTAAGAATAAGTCTGCCTTTTCACTTGGCTAATAGCCTTTCAAAGGTTAGTTTTAATTTTGATGAGGTAGAGTTTACCATTTTTTTTAATACTTTGTACTTTCTGGGTTCTAAGAGACTGTAATCTAACCTGAGGTCATAAATATTTATGATTTCTTTGAGAAATGTTATTGGTTAATACTTAACATTAAGGTCGCTGGTCTATTTTGAGTTCATTTTCATGGGTGCTAGGGGTCAGGGTAAAAGGTCCACTTCTTTGCCTATGAATGTTCATCTGTTATGTGAAGCTAGCTTCCTACCTTGGCTCCCTGATTACCTCCCTCTGCAGTCTTACTATGTAGAGCCATTGGGCTTTGATTTTCCTCTTTCTGCACCAGAGCCATGATCATGCTCAAGCAATAAGATTGTACAATTGAAATCATAGACCCCATTCCATTGAAAGAATCAATCTGCAACATCTGTTATTCAAAATCTGTGGGAAGAAGCTTCTAGATGTTCCCAAAGATCTACAGTGCAGTAGTAGTCCATTTTTGTTACTATAACCAAATACTAAAGGAGATTATGTTTATAAGGAAATAAGGTTTTTTTGGCTCATAGTTTTAGAGACTCAAGGGCATACTACTGGTGTTGTGTTTTGCCCTGGTAAAGATCCTCCACCTCATGGAGGGACGTGAGTATATAGAGAGAACCTGAAGCCAGAAAGACATCCCGTAATACTTTCCAAGAGCGGCTCCAGTGGTCTAACCCTTCTGCTTGGCCCTACATTTTGTAAACTCACATCACAACATATGAGGACCAACCTCCCCCAGTACATGAGTTTTGGGGGAATTAACATCACCTAAACCATGACACTTGCCTCTGCTGTTTTGTGTGATGCCCTCCACTGGAGGAATTACGCTTAAGACTGGCAAACAGTGTATGGCAAAAGTATAGGCTAGCATTTCTATGACTAGAGTGGTAGAGATTTTGACTCCCAACTTTCTGGCTAATGCTCTCTCATTCCAGCTTTGACGAAGTAACCTTCCATATGGCGGTTCTCTAGATGGGGGAAACTGAGAGCAGTCTCTGGCCAGCAACTAACAAATAACTCAGGTCCTCAATTCAAATCCCTACAAGCACTCTCTCTTGCCATCAACCATGTAAGCAAGCTGAAAAGTGACTCTTCTCCATGTTTAACATCAGATGGGCCAGCACCTTCACTGCAGCTATGGGAGATCTTGAGTCAGAGGATGCTCTTGAACCGCACCTGAGTTCTGGAACCACAGAAAAACTGTGCGATAAATGTGATGATGTCCTTCTGTGTTGCTAAGTTTTTTAGGTGCTAAAGCAACTTGAAAGTGGTTATTTGATGTATTCTGCCTGGTTTTATTTCTTTTATTTAAGACAGATGGCTGCTTAGCTCATTGTCACTCCATTTAGGTCATAAAGAGGTCCTGGACATTCAGATTATAATCTCCAAGGACAGGACCCAAATATCAGTAGCTTATAAAACCTTCCAGGTGATTCCAGCCTGCTATATATACAGTATTCTGGAGCTATCTTAGACTATTTCTTTTCTATCTTTAATGGTCATTTGAATAACCTGGGGATCTTAGAATACGAGGACCCTGATCCAGAGGGTCTGAAACTCTTGAGTTCCCAACTATCTCCCAGCTCTGCTGAGCTAGTAGCTCATACTCACTTTGAACAGCAAGGACTCGGTGCTCAGCACCTTCTGCTTGTTTCATCTCTTGAGAAACATGAGAGGTGTTCTTAAGCATTTCATGAAGGATATTTGAATAACTCTACTCTCTACCCTTAAAAAAATCATTTTGTTTATTCTTTGACAACTCATATGTATATTTAATTTACATTGATATCTAATCCCCAGAATCCAGAACTTATTATTCTTTCTTCTTCCCACTAGCTCTGGACTACTTCCTAATAAATTCCTGTACTAGTTTCATGTCCTTTTAAATATTTGTTTTTTTATTTATGTGTGTGTGTGTGTGTGTGTGTGTGTCTATGTGTGTGTGTCTGTGTGAGTATATGCCACATATGTTCATGTAGCCAGAGGCCAGAAGAGGCTGTTGAGTCTCCTGGTGCTGGAGGTACAGGAGGACATAGAAGTGTCTATGGTGTGTGCTGGGAAATGAATTTGGGTCCTCAGCAAGTGCTCTTAACTGCTGAGCTTTCTCTCCTCCAGTCCTGTGTCTTTTTTATTTCCTCTTCTGCCACCACCTTCTCCTCCTCTTCCTCCTCCTCTTCGTCCTCTTCTTCTTTCTCTTCCTCCTCCTCTTCTTTCTCCTCCTCCTCTTTTTCTTCATGGCACACTAAGCTTAATTAGTGTTGCCTTTGTAAGCATGGGTGTGGAGTTATTTACTCGAAAATGGAAAACCTACCAATGGCTACATCACTCAAGAAAAATGAGTCTGCCTACCATACCAGCTATCAGCTGCCAGCATCTCCTCATGAACCTCTCTCTATCCATCTCATGCAGGTCTTATGCATGCAATCTCAGTTGCTGTGATTTCTTGGTCGCAGCATGTTTAGAAGACCGTGCCTCACAGCACTCCTTCCCCACTCCCCACCCGCCTCACAGCTCTTACAGTTCTTTCTGTCTCACCTTCTTGGACATAGACGGTCCCTTGAAGGCTAGCACTTATCTGTCACTTATTATTACTTGGATGAGTTATTCCACTCTGTCTTATTAAAAAGCATCACTCTTCATTACTTGGAAGTTTGTGTCCTAATTTATTGATTCAACAACTTGTTTTTAATCTATTGCTTGAGCGTCCCTTTGCTGGAGGAATGTGATGCATCCCCACCACCCCCATCCCTCATCACCTTAAGCTATTCTCAGTCTCTTAGAACAGATGGGTAAGGAAATATACAATAATGCAGGCTGACTGATGCAGAACACGAAAGTAATTATGAGCTCATTTATACTTCGAGGTAGTTAGGATGTCTTTTAAAAGAGGCGAGGGTTAAGTTCAGGCTATGAATGATCTCCCCAGAGTGTAAGCTAGAGAGCTGGATTCAGAGAGAGTGAACTTGACATCTGCCTCTGCGTTGGCTCTCTGGAGGCGGCCTTCCTAAATCTTCACCTGTAGATCTGCACTTTGACAAAGGGGACCAAGCTCTTGTTTCTGTCATGCAAACTGGACTCCTGTGGCCATCCCTGAAGTCTCAGGTCCCTGAGATCTGTGTATGGATTAGTATGCTACTGCGGACCACTGTCTCCATGGTCAGAGCTTAAGCAGAAGAAAATGTAAGAAATGTATTTTGTGAATTGTATCTTGGGTATTCCAAACTTTTGGGCTACTATCCACTTATCAGTGAGCTCATGAGAAGCTCAGAATATACAAGATACAATTCACAAACCACATGAAGCTCAAGAAGGAAGACCACAGTGTGGATGATTCAGTCCTTCTTAGAAGGGGGATCAAAAAATCCATGGTAGTAAATACAGAGACAAAGTTTGGGGCAGAAACTGAAGGAAAGGTCCTTCTGTGACTGTCCCACCTAGGGATCCATCCCTATACAGTTACCAAACCCAGACACTATTGAGGATGCCAACAAGTGCTTGCTGACAGGAGCCTAATATAGCTGTCTCCTGAGAGGCTCTGACAGTGCCTGACAAATACAGAAGTGGATGCTCACAGCCATCCATTGGTCTGAGCACAAAGTCCCCAATGGAGGAGCTAGAGAAAAAACCCAAGGAGCTGAAGGGGTTTGCAGCCCCTTAGGACGAACAACAATATGAACCAACCAGTACTCCCAGAGTTCCCAGGGTCTAAACCATCAACCAAAGAGCACACATGGAGGGATCCATGGCTCCAGCGGCGTATGTATCAGAGGATGGCCTTGTGAGACATCAATGAGAGAAGAGGCCCTTCCTGTGAAGGCTCTATGCCCCAGTGTAGGGGAAGGCCAGGACAGGGAATTGGGAGTGGGTGGGTTAGTGAGCAGGGAGGGGGGGATGGGATGGGGGGTTTTTGGAGGGGATAAAATTTGCAATGTAAATAAAGAAAACATCTAATAAAATTCCAGGAAAAAGAAAAGAAATATATTTTGCTTTTTAAACTTGTCAGTTTTATTATAGAAATTTTACCTGCCAAAAATGAACAACTCTCCCTTTTATCTGTACTCATTTCTCAGAAGCAGGGAGGAGGGATAGGAGAAAAGGACAAGAACAGGCCTCCCTTTTATCCCATTTATTTTTTCCATTGCAGAGCTCCAAATGTCCCTCCAGAGATTGTACTCTGTGAAGCCCCTTTCCACATCCTTCCCATAGTTTCCAGATTAGTCAATGACAGTAACAGATGGACCCAGGAGTATGGAAAACAAGGCCAAAAGCTCAGCCTTTTCTAAGTTGGGATCACTGCTGATAATTCTTGTTGCTATTACTCCATCATTTGTGGAGTCATGATTGCAATAGAGATATATGGACTGGTAACAAGCCAGGCTGGTGGCTGGAAAGATGGCTCAGAGGCTATGAACATTTGCTGCTCTTACAAGGACCCACATGGCAGCCCAAAATGTCCATAAATTCTGTTCCAGAGAATCCAATGTTCTCTCTGCTCTCCAAGGATGTTGCACTCTGGATGAACATACACGCATGCAGACACAAAGTATTCATATAAGTATATATATATTTTAAAAATAACCCAGGGTGTTTGTTTCTCCTTAAAGTAGAAAAAAATCAACTCTCTACTGTCTCTCTAAATTCTTCAATAAGAGATAGAAAGGAAGGAAAAGATAACAGGATAGAAAGAATGAGACATAATCCTCATTATCTGGACCATGAGGCCCTTTTGTTGGTACTGCATGTGTGAGACCAACTTTAACTATGGCTCCAGAAAAGAGATATTAGGATAACAGACTCAGAAGCTGCTCTGCAGAGCCCTAATATTGCTAAGGGCACGAGAATCCTTCAGCTAAATAGGAGGCTGACACCTTTGCTTAGGAGATTGATTTTTTTCTTTTTACTCTCCCTTATTAAATTCTAAGGAAAGAAGCAAAGTGAGTAAGCACCCCTGAATATTCATGATCCTATTTCTGACATGTTGAAGAGACGTCAGAATAAACGAGGCTATGTATCAGTTAGTTTTTGCTGTGTAACAAACCAACATGAACCTCTGTGCTTAAAGCAATAAGCATCATCTTCACTACTCTGTGGATTTTCAAGGTGTTTAAGAATTTTCAGCCAGTTGGTTTAAAGTCAAGAGATTGAAATCATTTGCCTCTTGCCTGGGTGATTTAGAAATGACTTGGATGGGGCCTCTGTCTTTAATCTCTAGAGGATAAAAGGCTTTTTCACAGCGTCAAGAGAGGTTCCAGAATGCTGTGGAGATGGGTGACCTCAATGGATGCAGTCGGTCGGCTTCCAAGCCTCTGCTTGTCTCCTGTTTGTTAATGACCCGTGTGCTAAAGCTCACTCATGGCCAAATACAGACTCAAGAGATGAAGAAATCAATGGGGAGTCACACGGGAAGGGCAAGAGTCCAAGGACTCACAGAATGCCTTATGCAGCCATGTCTCATTTCCAGGTTAAACATCGGTCTTTACAAACCAGCCACATTGAGTGCAAGGTGCTCACTCATGGTAACTTTCAGAATTATTTTTTAACCATCTCCAACCACATCCCGCTGGGTGGCTGGCTGCTGTGTTTAAATCTTAGCTCATCCTATTTGCTCTTCCTCTTGTGTTTATCACCTGCCATCTGTGGCCTCTGCACGTGTGGCTTCTTTGGACTGGAACTGGCTCTGAACTCCTATGTACGTTCTCATCCCTAGCTGAAGGATCACTTCCATAATCTGCCCTTTCACAGTGACTCGGGTCACAATACTAATAACACCAAGGCTGCCCTTTGAAATCACACCAGAGCCCTTTGTTACTCCTACTGGCTGCTGAATCTCTAAGGTCAGGCAACTGATTTAGTGCATTCTTCTCTTTTCCTATTGCCCAACTGAGAGTCTGGCTACAGTATTTACCAGCAAATGCTGCTGCTGCTGCTGCTGCTGCTGCTGCTGCTGCTTCTCCTTCTCCTTCTCCTTCTCCTTCTCCTTCTCCTTCTCCTTCTCCTTCTTCTTCTTCTTCTTCTTCTTCTTCTTTTCCTCCTCTTCCTCCTCCTCCTCCTCCTTCTTCTTTTTAAATAAACAGTTCACAAAACTTTAATAATACATAGTTACATCTTTAAGCCTTTGAATGTATGTTGTCTTTTTTTATTGGATATTTTCTTTATTTACATTTCAAACCAAATGCTGCTTCTTTATAAGGCCCCAATCCACCTGAAGTCATTCATTTTCCAGCATCCAGCAAACATCATTTGGATGTTTTTCCCTATCAATGACCAAATCTAATTTGTCATCATTTTCCTATAACAGACCTTTTGAGATTTAGTCTCTACCACTCACATTGTATAAGGTGTGTATAACTTCTAGAAGTCCTCATTTCCTTTCTGCTTTCTGGGAATCTATGAGGATGAAATAATGGAAGACTCCTAAAACATTTGGCATAGTGCTTGGTCTGTGGACAGGCTCTGTAAATGTTAGTTTTTGTTGTTGTTCATAGTATCATTAGGGTATTTCTCTCCTGGCACTGGCCTGCACTTTTCAGGTAACCTCAAGTGTTGTTCTCAGGGTCTCTCACTGGCTTGGAGCTCACCAATTAGGTTAGATTCCCAGGTTAGTTAACCTTAAGGCTCCCCCTGTACCATCTCAGCTCTGAGACTACAATCAACACCATACCCAGCTTCCCGGGGAATGACGTCATGTGCTCATGCTTACACAGCTAACACTTTGCAGACTACATTCTTCCCCCAGGCCCAGCCTGCTATATTTGTGGCTTTGGTCGTTCCTGTAATTATATTCCAGACTTTTTCACCTAAATCATCCAACAACTTTCATTCAGTTGTCTTTTTCTTTCTTTCTTTTCTTTTCTTTTCTTTTCTTTTCTTTTTTTTTTTTTTTTTTTTTTTTTGGCCTGTGGTGGGTTTGAACCACTGCACCATGAATGCTGAGTAAGTGTTCCATCATGAAGCTCTACTCCACTCCTTCCCATTTGCCCTTTCTAAAGGAAATATGACCTCCTTTGTAGTGGGTCAGAGCTATTTGTATTCTAATGCTAAATGTTGTCCCCCAAGATCTGTTTTCCTCAAGGAGCAGATCATCAAGTATACTAAGTGATATTATATAAACCTTGCTCCCTAATTTAATTGGTTAATAAAAGGCTAGAGTTTGTGATTGAGTGGTAGAGAGAGAAAGGTGGGACTTAAGGATTGAATGAAGGGTTATAGGTAGTGACAAGAGGAGCAGAAAGGACACAGATGCAGAGGAGGCTGCCATGAGAGGAGATGGACCATGAGCATGTGACCAGGGAAAACAACAACTAACAAGGGACATATGACTGGGAAATAAGTGAGAAGAGATCCAAACCTGCCCAACCTAGGCTTATGGCCTGTTAATAAAATGCCTGGATTGTGTGTCTTTTATACGGGCTGGGCTAGTGAGAATGCATTTTGGGGGAGGGGGGTGAGACAGGGTTTCTCTGTGTTGCCTTGGCTGTCCTGGAACTCACTCTGTAGACCAGGTTGGCCTCGAACTCAGAAATCCCTGCCCCTGCCTCCCAAGTGCTGGGATTAAAGGCGTGCGCCACCACTGCCAGGCCGCATATATATATATATATATTTTTTTACACTCCTTTCTTATGTGCGCCAAAATCTCCCCTGGCTTCCCATTGCTCGCACTATCAAGTTCAAACCTCTCAGAACTCTCTGGGGAAGGCCAGGCACCTTGCCTTTTCCCGAATATTCCTGGCCGTTTTAACCTCTCTGATTTTGCACACATTGGATTCACAATGGTACAAGGAGGTCATACTCAAGGGCCCTGCATCTTCAGGGGTCCTTTCCAAGGCTGGGCATGCGCTCCAGGACTTTCAGAGGAAGGTGCTAGAGCTGTGGCAAAGCCCGGGAACACTGCTTTACCCTACCTGATGGTGTTTGGGTGAGGTTGGCTGACTGCCAGAACCATTTCCCCATTTGTCCCGGCCTCGGTGACAGTCCATCCCTGGTCACAATTATAAGCAGCTGAACTGAAAATCTGACTCCAGAAAACATGAAAACGTATTAACAGATCTAGTTCCTCACAGCTAGCTACTATAACTCGGGTTCCAGGGCCACCTGACAGTTGTGTCTCCCTCCGGACCCAAACTCCC
The DNA here is from genome assembly GCF_008632895.1 of Mastomys coucha. Taxonomy (NCBI): domain Eukaryota; kingdom Metazoa; phylum Chordata; class Mammalia; order Rodentia; family Muridae; genus Mastomys; species Mastomys coucha. Next base: position 63,788,154 of record NW_022196914.1, on the reverse strand, counting down.
AGAAGTTCTCTGGACAGCAAGAAACTACAGATGAAGTTAGAAAGGGTCAGCTGATGTTGAAGCTGTGAAATAAGAAGAAACTTCCAGGTCATACACTTACTTCTCTTACTCAGGCCACAGGAACGACTTCATTGCTCAGTCTCTGTACGGAAAAATCACATTATAGAATAAGAGTCAGAAGCCGGGGCGGGGGCAATAGCTTGTTTGCTAAAGCGTTCCCCTAATCAAGCATGAGGACCTGAGGTTGGATCTCTGGCACCCACACAGTCTGGGTACAGCAACATACTTCTGTAATCCCAACACTGGGGGAGGGGAGGTTGGGGACAGATGGGTCCTCGGGTCTGGCTATCTGATCAGCCAAGCTAGCCAGTCAATGAGCTCCAGGCACCATGAGAGATCCCTCTGTTGCCCCCGCTCCCCAGCTACAGCGAAGAAAAGCAGCTGAGGAAGGCACCTGACCTTGACCTTTGACCTCCATACCACTAAAAACATCAATATACTGTCCTAGAATCCATGATGCTGGTAATATTTATCAGATTTTGATAAGTTATAACTCTACCTACTTTTTAAATTGCTATGTTGAATTCTTTGTAATAAAGAGCCTAGAAAAGGCCACTTCACCCAGCCGTCGCTTCCCAGTTCCGGTGAGACAATGGTCCTCTGGAGAGCCCCATTGAAAGGATCACTATGTGGGAGGCCTACTGTGTCTGTCCTTCAGTCTTCTCCAAAGCCCTGTGACATCAGTATTATTATTACACTCATTTTATAAACAAGAAAGCCGAGGCTTCTAGAGGGTAAGTAATTTGTTTGATGTCATAGCTAGGCAAAGGAGAATGTAGGGCTTCTTTCCTCCTCCCCTTCTCCACCTCCTCCTCCTCTTCCTCCTACACCTCCTCCTCCTCCTCTACCTCCTCCTCCTCCTCTTCTTCCTCCCCCTCCTCCCCTCTCCCTCCTCCTCCTCCTCCTCTTTCTCCTATCTGTTCTCCTCCCCTTCCCCTCCTCCTCCTTCTTCTCCTTCTCCTCCTCTTTCATCTGTGGTTTCACTACTATTGTACATCCCTGAATAGCCTGGAATTTGCTGTGTAGACCAAGCTGGCTGTGAAATCACAACTACCCACCTACCTCAGTCAGAACATTCTATCATCTCTTCAAAGCACCATAGAGTCCATTTATCCTAAGATATGACTAACAAAAGCTGCCTGAAATAGTATTCCTTGTGTAAAGAGTCAAGGGTTTCATCCGGCTATTCATTTGGCTGTTGTGTTGTCTTCTAGGTGCATTCTTGGTGTTTGGTGGAGGAGTTCCCTAAAGCGCCAAGTTTCTTTACAACTTCAGTCTCTGAGGAGAATGTGTTTTGGTCAGGAAGACTTCACTGGAAGTGTCCTGCGGCTGCTCTGAGAATGGGGTAGGATTATGCACAGCTTCTTCCCAGCCCTGTTGTGCTTGGACATAATTACGTGATGTCTGGCTTCCCTTCTGTCTGGGGTTCACTGTCCTCTCCAAGGAGAGGGCCCAGTGGAGCAGTGAGTCCCAGGTAGATCATCACCGCCGCCGTCTTTTCGACTGTTGACAGCAGGACCCACAGATACTTACACATTTTCCTCATTTTAATTGGTCTTACATAAGAGATCAGACTAAGAGCTGTGAATCACTTAGAAATGACGAGCAACTGCCTCAGGCAGGGAAAGAACTATGTCAGATGTGTGGCTTTACTCAACCTGAAGGATTTGCTTCACCTTCACTCCCAGAAGTATAATGACAGGGTGTCATACTTTTAGAAGTGTCATGCCTACTCAGCATTTCACTTGGAGATCATTTAAAAAATAACATCACAGCTTTGTTAAAATAGAATTTACATAATACACAGGCTAGTGCTACTGTCATCACTAATGTCAGAACATTTCCTACCAGTGTGAAGTTCTCTGCTCAGTACTCCACCAGCCCCAGCAACCATCACTCTACTTTCTGTCTCTATGAATAGGCTTATTCTGAATATTTTTCACTAATGAAGTTATAAAACATGTGTCTGGATTCTTTCTTGTTTTCAATATCTTAGCATATCCCATGTCCTGCATTGCATTCTTTTTCATTGCAAACTAATACTCCATTTTGTGGACACACCCTATGGCTTTCACCTTTTTTTGGTGAAGAAAGCATGAGTACTTAGTGTCACTGAAGTCCCACTTATCTATATTTATTCTTTTGTTGTTTGTGGTTTTATTTGTGCGTCTGGGACATCATCACTCAATTCAGGATCAACGATTTACTTTTTTTTCTTTCCTAAAAGTTTTATAGCTTTACCTCTTTCAAATAGGTCTTTGAATTT
>NW_022196914.1:63739918-63785818 GCF_008632895.1 Mastomys coucha | reverse complement strand
ATCTGAAATAGAGATTCTACTTATTCTTGCATAGCAACATCCAGTTATTTCAACACCATTTATTGAAGATACATTTTTTTCTTTCATCAAACTATTGGGCTTCAGTACTAAAGACCGTAGATCAACTTGCATACTATCCTATGAGCCCATGTATCTGTATGTACAATATCTGTAAGTACAAGTGCCATGATGTTTTGATTTCTGTGGCTTTGCAATATATTTTAACAGGGGGAAATGGGAACCCTCCAACAAGGTTTTTTTGTGTGTGAGGGGGGTGGTCCTAGCATTTTAATATGAATTTTACAACCATGAAATTTCTATAATAGTAGTAGTAGTAGTAGTAGTAGTAGTAGTAGTAGTAGTAGTAGTAGTAGTAGTAAAGGAAGAGGAGTAAACAAAGCTAACTGGGACTTTGTAGGTCAGTGGTTGCATACCTTAGTCTACATAGCACTCACCATTTCAATAATAGTGAATTTTCCATGATAGGAGAGCTGGCCTAGATTCAGGTCTCTTCAGTTTCTTCAGCATTGCTTTATAGTTTTCTGCATATGTTTTGAATTTGCGTGTGTGTGAAATTTATTACTAAAAATTCTTTTGATGCTCTCATAATTATTTCCACAACTTCATTTTTGGGTTGTTGGCTGCCAGTACATGAAAATGTAACTAACTGATTTTGGTCATTGCTCTTGTGTCCTGAAGACACCCTAAGCTCATTCATTCACTCCAGCCATGGTTTGTAGCAAAATTTTCCAGAATTTTCTGAGTTCAAGGCCATGCCTTTTACAAGCAGCATATTTTGCTGCTTCTTCCTTGGTAGGCTGAATGATTTTTATATCCTTTTTCTTATCCAGTTGTCTTGGCTTGATGAGAATTTTCAGTTTAGTTTATGAGAGTAAAATGAATTTGGACTTTTCTTTTCTCACAAGGGAAAAAGTCAGAGAGACTTCATTCATGGTAGAAGGAGAGAACAAACTCCTAAAAGCTTTACTTTGACCACCACACATGCACCATGACATGTGCCCCATGACACATGCCCCATGACACATGCCCCATGACACATGCACCATGACACATGCCCTCGTATACAGAAGGCCAAGAATATCTAGGTCCTCAATATCTTGCAAATAAGTCTATTTGTTGATATTCCTGTTTCCTCATCCCCAAATGAAGCAACATGTGTTCTCAAGGAAGAATACTTAAAAAAGAAAAAAAATCCATTCTTAGGTATTGCCTAGTGTCCTGTCAATCAGATCAGAAATCACACAGTGCTCTCTCACCCTATCACTCTAAACAACTGGATATAAAGGGCAGGAAAACATGGAAGTAATCTAAACAAATAATCTTGGGTTGCTCTTCATTTATATTCCTCATTTGTTGGTGTCTTGATTAGTTTTATGCCAACTTAACACATGCCAGAGTAATTTTGGAAAGGGGAATCTCAATTGAGAAACTCCCATAAGATCTGCCTGTAGGCAGGTCTGCAGTGCATTGTCTTGATTAGTGGTTGGTATAGGAGGGCTCAGCTCAATAGGGGCAGTGCCACCCTTGGGCAGGTGGTCCTAGATGGTATAAGAAAGCAGGCTGAACAAGCCACGGGCAGCAAGGCAGTGAACAGCCGTCTCCCGTGGCCTCTGCATCAGTGCTGGCCTCCAGGTTCTTGCCTTGAGGTTTTGCCTTAACTTCCTTTAGTGATGGACTATGATCTGGAAATGCAAGCCAAGCAAACCTTGCCCTCCTCGGGTTTCTTTTGGTCACGATGCTTTAATAGCTTTAATCACAGCAATAGAAACCCTAACAAAGGCAGCTGGGTTACAGCTATGCGATTTTCTTCTTCATCCTCTTCACTCGGGTTCGGGATAGCTGATAACTTTTCTTCCTGTGGCTTAATCTGTGTCAGTTTGGAAAACAAATGTTCCAAGTTTGAGGGCCTCATTTGTTGTCAGGCTTTGGCTGCACATGAGGCCTTTTCTGCAATGAGTTGCTTCGTCTCTTTATTACCTGCCCAGTGTAGAGAATTTCAAGTGTCAACATAAATCTAATTTTAATTTTCTCTCAATAAGGACTGAAAAAATATGTCTAATTATAAATGAGGCCGCAGACTACATCAGGAGAATATTCTATTCCTGATAAAAACCACAAGTCGGGAATTATTTTTGGAAGTACTCTCTGGTGGGGACATAGCTGTAAAACAATAGAAGGAAGCATGTTATGAGAACAGCCCTGGGTTCTGGTCCTTCTTCTATAGGTAGCTGACTCTGTGGCCCTCACAAGTCATCCCTTGAGCTCTCTGGGCCTGACATGAAGGGAACAGATCATCATGAGTTGTAATTGGAAAGGGCTGTATTGGATCAGGCATAGTGGCCCACACCTTTTAATCCTAGCACTTGGTAGGCAGAAGCAGGCACATCCTTGTGAGGTCAAGATAGCCTGGGATGCATAGTACATCCCAGACCATCCAGAAGCATATAGTGGCACCCTGTCCAAAAAGAAAATAAAAGAACAGAAAATAAAAGGAAAGAAAATGCCATGCGCAAGCTGACTAATGTGGAAGCTGTAGGAAGCATGCTCCCAGGGCAGCAGCAGTTCTTGAAGGAATCATGCTGTCACAGTCCCATCTACCAGCCTGTTATAGTACTTCCTTCAAGGAACTTAGCAATAGGAGATTTAGATGCAGAACTTACTGTTATGATGCGTATTCTAGAAAGGATTGGTTTTCCTAGCTAACTCTCAAAACTCTTTTCTGCTCATTTATTTTTAATCATGTGTGTATATATATGAGTCTATGTGGGAGTGTGTGCAAGTGAGTGCAGGTTTCTGTGAAGGCCAGAAGAGGGTGTCAGACCCCCCTGGAGTTTGAATTACAGGCAAGCCACCCCAACATGGGTGCTGAGAACCAAACTTGGGTTCTCTGGAAGAGCGGCAAACACTTTTAACTGTGGAGCCATCTCTCCAATATCCCCTCCTCTGATAATTATTAACAATTATAATGTCTCTGAACAATAGGTAGTACAAATACACAGTCTCCTGAAGATTAAAAATATATTGACCAATATTACATTTGCTCATTCCGTTTTGTTTTCCTTGCGGTACTAGAGCTCCAACCCAGGCGTTTTCTCACGCAAGGCAAGCCCTTTCCTGCTGAGCTCTCCACACTCGGTGTACATACTTGCTTTTTGGTGCCTAGATGGTTATACACAGGATGGACTGAGACAGGTCCAGTGAGATCTAGCAAAGGTCTTCCAGCTGTGGGCACACAGCCATTGTTGATGTATGGGGGCTTGTCCCCACTTGTTAGGTCCTATGCATTTCTAAGTATCAGCACAGAACAACCATTTATGACTTTTTCTTTTCTGAAGGCTTCCATTCTAGTAAATCACTCCCACAATCATCATGAAAACACTCTTGTTTCTGGGTTCACTCACCTAAGTTTTTTTTTGTTTTTTGTTTGTTTGTTTTTTGTAGTAAAACTATTTCAAACCCTTGTCCAGTCAAATGGACCAGATCTCTTGGTCCATTTTTTTTGTCTTAATAAAAATTTTTAAAAAAATGTTCTCACTCATTCTAAGTCCACTTTTATCATGCTCTGGCTAAGGGTCTATGCACGGAATTGCATCTCAGAGCCTTGCAGGGTGTTCTTAGGCTCCTTCACAGAGGTAGAAACTAACATTCTGGGAGCAGAAAAGCAATAGAGTGAGAGTTGAACCTAAGTCTATTGTCACCTACGGGCTGCCATCATTGAGCTATGTGTGTGTGTTTGCCTGTATGTGTGTGTGTATGTGTGTATGTGTGTGTGTGTGTATATGTGTGTGTGTGTGTGTGTCTGTGAAATCTGTATTTGATCTACAAGAGAGGCGATCTGTGGTTTGCATTTGAGTCTGAAAATGCTGCTGATAGTAAAATAACTGAATCACTTTGAATCTTGGTATCAGCTCAGCATATTCTCTCCATCCATCCTCGGACCCTTTCTTTATGAAATGGGATAGAGGGTAGTTTCCATCTCCTGGAGGCACAGTGAGGGTTTGGAGCAGTGCCTCTTGTGCATGGTCACCTCAGGGTTAATGTCATGGTCATTGTCACTGACCACATCCTACACCATCAGCACCTTCACTGAGACCCAGGATTTCACACAGAGCTCCTGGCCTCTGCTTCCTCAGTACCTCCCATGGCCACAACTTGTCTGTTACCAGTCTCCACTTTCTGTTGTCGGGTCTGTCTCTAGTTTCTAGTTGCATTCATTTCTCAGAGATGGATTTTTTTTTTCCTTTATAACTTCAGTGAGCACCAAATTTACAAGAATGTTATGTTTTTACTGTGGAACCGCATCATTTTTCGTTCATCTACCAATGGATGCCTGAGAAACTGAAGAGCTGTGTGCTCATATCTGAAACACTCAGAATTGAAAAGGGAAGCTATGGAGGAGTCAGTGTCCAGGTGTTGGCTTTGCAGACGTTCGCAGGATGTACTCCCTTCTCAGCCTTTCTAACCTCTCAGGTTGTCAGAACAAGAATGGGGCTTTGAGATCCTTACGTAGACGCTAGACCTCTGTTTAAAGCCTTGGTAGCCAACTATTGACTCCACTTATATATCATAATAGCTGGAAACTTTGAAATACTGAGAACTGTATAGGAAACATGATTTTAGAGTTAAGAATAAATTTTCTCCCATTACTTAAAAAGATGATATTCTGTCTTTTCCCAACTATTTTGGCAGAAGAACAAGTTTTCTAAAAGGAATAATCCCAAATAGAACCTATAAAATTGAAGCTCGTAATGTTGAGACAGGAATGTAGGCCTGGCTCTACCCTAAGGTCCCATTCCCTCTGCCCACTCTCCTCGCTTTCTGTCCCTTCTACACACAGTGACTTACTGAGGCATAAGATCAGGGCTGCTTGCTGTGGTATAATGTTTTAAACCAATCTCTTGTCCTTAGGTCATTTCTAAAGTTTTCTTTTTTAAAACAGCTCTGCAACAAACCCCTTGGAGCTAGTCTTGGCTCTGTATAAATATGTGTTTATTTCCTTAGGACAATTTTAGAGGAGCAAAGTTTCTACATTAAAATATATGCACATTTAAGGCTTTTTAAAAATCGAGTTTGAGGGCTGATGAGATGGCTCAGTGGGTAAGAGCACTGACTGCTCTTCTGAAGGTCTTGAGGTCAAATCCCAGCAACCACATGGTGGCTCACAACCACCCATAATGAGATGTCCTCTTCTGGTGTGTCTGAAAACAGCTACAATGTACTTATATGTAATAATAAATAAATTTTTGGGCTGGAGCCAGCAGGGTCCAGAGCAAGCAGAGGTCCTAAAATTCAATTCCCAACAACCACATGAAGGCTCACAACCTACACGATACAGCTATCGTGTACTCATATGCATAAAATAAATAGATAAATCTTTTTAAAAAAATCAAGTTTGCAAAAAACTTTTCTTTTGAGAAATCTGTACAAATGAACCTAGTTCTGAGTGTCTTTGTTACAAATAACATATTAGCAAAAAGTTTTGGCCGAGCGGTGGAGCGGTGGTGGCGCACGCCTTTAATCCCAGCACTTGGGCGGTAGAGGCAGGTGGATTTCTGAGTTCGAGGCCAGCTTGGTCTACAGAGTGAGTTCCAGGACAGCCAGGGCTATACAGAGAAATCCTGTCTCAAAAAACCACAAAAAAAAAAAAAAAAAAAGTTTTGGTAAATGGCAAAACTAGAAAATTTAAAATAAATACCAGGGATCATTAAATAGAGTAAGAGAGATAAGACTGCTAAGAATATGTTCCTCCTCTTCCTCTTCCTCCTCCTCCTCCTCCTCTTTATCCTTCCCTAGCCCCTCCTCTCTCTCTCCTTCTCTTCCTCCATCTTCATTCTTTTCTTCCCCCCACTTCAGATCACATCCTTCCGTCCCCAAAGCATTTGATACTTTAATGCTTGCACAGAACTTGAAAACAAAGGCTCAACCTTCAAAGGGAGTATACATTAAGATAAACAACTCGGTAAATTGTGGAGAGATGATGTTAATTTCTGGGTACCAGGTTGTAGACACAGTCTAACATAGCAAACACTCCGGAAACAGGATGTTCAAGGGCTAAGCTGGCCCTAATGATGGAGGCCCTTCTTAGAGCCCCGAAGTACAGATACCATTGTAACACGGCAGCAATAAAGGCCCATTAAAGGAAACTATTTCCTTCTGGTCATGAAGATAAAATGGGTGGCCTGGGTGGAGACCTAACCTTCCAGTTGGGTAGGGTCAATGGCTTGACTAAGGGACCAAGCCCCTTCTTCCCAGAGAACAGGACCACCCCAGGAAAGTGGGCTCACCATAAGACCTGCTGACGAGAAAGGCAGATTAGTTTCCCCCTTAACATCACGCTGTACTTTTCCTTCTCAGAATTGCCACTCCCTCCTGCAGTCTCTTAAGAATGCAGCTATGGTGCTTTTTAAAGTTTGCCCAGTTTTTCAAAAAAGATGTAACATTTCATTGTCTTCCATCTTTTTTCTAAGCATGCCTTTCTTAACACTTTGGGCTTCCTTCTTTCTCTGAGGTATCTCTCTCCACCATATTGTTGCTTGTCTGTCATGTGGCTGACCTCCATGACTGCTTAAGGAGCTTTTTGTTCTTCTCTTCTCTGTTCCCCTTCTTTGGGCAGTTCTGCAGTTTACAACTTCCCTTCTCTGGGATATATTTTTTTAACAGATAAAATTGTCTTGAACTTCTGTTTGAGTCTGTTCGTAATTATATTTATGGTTGAAACTAGGAACCTTCAGAAGGGACCCAAGTTTCCCCAATAACATCTGATAACCCTGAAGGGACTCCCCAAAGTTTCTGATAAAAATCTGACTCCAAAATATATGTTTACCAGCCGTACTGACCTACAAAAGAATGTGTCCCCTGGGCACAGGGCCCACAGTTGTTGAGTGCCACATCAGTGTAATGGGAAGACCCTCAGGGGGATATCCAGGAAACCCTTCTCCATGTCACCTCTGGCTGTCTTGCTGCTGGCCATTTGCCTCATGGCTAGTCCTTGAACCGTTGAACCCCACAGAAGTAGGGCCAGCTGTATCACATGGGTAGCGAAGCCGTGTGGGACATAAGTTATGGCCTTCAATTTGGGTAGGCACCTCCCTCTTTAAGAAACTAGCTTCATTTCTCCTAAATGTTCTTTCATTCTTTGTGTAGATGATAGTTTTAAATCAGCAATACCTCTCTGCAGAAAGCAGATAATAAGGGCCCTAGGTAGTGGAAGTTGTGGGTACATAGCAATGCTATTATTTTTATTTGTCTTTTTTTTAATAGGTCTCTGGGGGCCTTTAAGTTAGCATTGAATATAAATCTGAAAGGTCCTTTAAATGGAATTAATGTTTTTCAGTAGATAATTTCCTCAAAAGGGAATCATCCTTCACCATCTTCTATGCCATAGATCAGAGCCACTTACATTTTCTCCACTCCAGAGAAATGTTTACATGACCCTGGAAATAGGTATAAAATATTTACTGGTAATAAATCATAAGGAAATTTACTTTGAAATAATTCCTTTATATACAACTTTGCCATTTCTGAAAGGTGGGAACAAAGCTGCATGGCTATACTTGCTTATCTCTTCACAAAGAATTAAATCTCTGCTGAATATTTTACACTGCAGGACACAGAGCTTCTTTCCTGCTTCTTCGGAGTTGGTTGATATTTTGATTTTATAATCATCAATTCTGAGGGTGCCACTTTGCATAAATACATAGTATAAAGTGGGAGAAGTATGTTGAAACCATTTCCGAAATTGCTGGGATCTCTCTCATAAATCAAGCCAAGATTCACTTAGTGACCTTTTCAAAACTGAAACTTAAGTCTCAAACAGCAACTTACACACACACACACACACACACACACACACACACACACACACACACAGAGACGCTCATGCTCTGAAAATTTTATGCAATGTCTTGTGATCATAATGACCCCCATACAGTCCTTAACTTATCTGAGATCCATTCTAATCCCCTCCACTCAGTTTTAGTCTGCAACCAGTGCCCCACTGATCAGGGTCTCTAGAATTTAATAACATACAGTCTACCAACTTACATCTACCTTTCTAAGATTCTAAGTGCTGTGTGCATGGTAGTGTCCTTTGGGAGCCTCTGAGGCAGATGTCTCATCCTCCCAGCTACTCTGATATGGGGTGAGAGATAGCTATTCGAAGGTTTCTAGTGCCTCTCTGATGTCATATTTTGTCTAAGAATTGGACCACATATAAAGTAGATGCAACAGAGGAAGTTAGGAGAAATAGAGATTGGAAAACAAACATTTTCTCTATTGTAAGCATGACTGATCAAGGTGCAATTGCTTGTACCTGAGATTCCAACATTCAGGAGGATTGCCCAGGACTACTAGGCCAGCCTGGGTTCCATAGTGAGTTCCAGGCTAGCTTAGACTACTGCATGGGACCCTGATTTAAATAAATAAGCAAGCTAACAAACAAATGGATACCAGATTCATGCTCCCAAATTAAAGTCTAATTAGTTGGGCAAGATCCAGGCCTTTTGATATTAATGTATCTGGAGGAAAGCCAAATACTGAGGCAAGGCCATGGCTGGTCAGGCAAGAGATGCTCTGAAGTTACTATTTGTCTCAAGCAAGGTTGCCTTACTATGCCATTGCTAAGTAGCAAGAACACTTAGGAGCAATCAAGCTAAGTCGTTGATGTTTTACAAAGAGGCCACTCTTTTTCCCGTGGATCAAGCACTTAATTACTTCATCTGTCTGGGATCTCGTGTAGAACTCATTACTAAATCTATCAAGATGTAGCAGGCATTGAGATGATTTAGCCGCCTTATAAATGTCTCCGCATTCTCTAGTCATTCCCATCGTATGTTAAACGCTTCAGTATGACAGAAAGATGTAACTTATCAATGTGACTGAGAATGACTTTGGAAACATCTTTTTTTTTTCCTTTTTTTTTTTAAGAGGAGAAAAGAGCTATGGAGAGAGCCTTAAACCCCGCAATTAATATTTTACTATGTGGGCGCTAAACCTGTTCCCATTCAAGCCCTTGATTGCTTTATTAGAAGTAATTGCTTATCTCAGTTTAAGAAAATTGGCTGAGACAGGCTACTTACCTCTGTGTCTCACTCATAGAAACCTTCTATTAAGTATTTTCAATACATTTTTTAACTCTTAAGGTTAAGTGCGCTAGACTCCCATACAGAAGGAAGAGGTATGTTCTTATAACACCAATCCATTACTCCTATTAAAAATATCATTCCTACCAATGTCAAATGGTCTTTTGGTACCTAATGATCTTGACAAAAACAAATACAGCCATGTGGATTTGGAATCGGGGGAGAATGGGGTCATTTGTCTGTGGTGCCACGGGAGAGACATTTTCCTTTTCAATTTTCTTCCTCAGTTTTCTTATTACAATTACTGTTTGGTTCATTATGACAACCCTCATCATTATGACATTTCAGGCTCACATGCTGGGGAAAGATTAATGGTAGAAGAAAGTACAGTGTTTGGCATTAGAGCTACATCTAGCTGTTAATATAACTGAGTGGAACTACCTGAAATCCATTTGTAAGATTTATGCTTGTTCTGGAGAAAGTGGTATAGGTAGAAAATGTTGAGATGTGCAACCTGAGTGGTTGGCAGGTACCATGTGCATTTCAGTCATTCTTTCAATGAACAAGCCTTGAGCATCAATTACGTGTGCATGTTGTGCACTAAATTTGAACTAAATACTACTAAGGTCCAGGCTGATAGGGACATGGGGTGAGAAGGACACACTGGATGGTCTTTATGAATGGAGACCTATTTACCAGAGTTTTCCCACCCTGAAGACTAGAGTCTTAATTCTTGTCATCTAGTCTATGTCCATGAGAATGATAAATAGAAGTTTTTCTTCTCTGCCCCTGTTCCTGTCCCTCTGTCCTTGTCCTGCTCCTTAACCCTGTGGTGTGTGTGTGTGTGTGTGTGTGTGTGTGTGTGCATGTGTGTGCCAGAAGTTGACATTGGATGTCTTTCTCAGTCCCTTGTCCATTTCAGGGTCACTCACTGAACCTAGAGCTGGCCAATTCTGCAGGCTTTCTGGCCTGCAAGCCTCAGGGATCCTCCTACCTCTACCTCCCAGCACTGAGCTTCTCAGCATGCACAACTGCCCTGCCTGCCTGTTCACATGGGTGCTGGAGATCTGCAGTGATGGCCTCATCCTTAGACAGCAAATACCTTCCCCCCTGAGCCATCTCCCCAGCCCCTCCCTCATCAGAGGTTCTTTTACACAGACCTTTATTGGAAATAACTCAATCAATGCAGGAGAGAAATATAGATTCATTGACTCATTGTATAGTAAATAAAAAAAAATAAAGACTACATAGTTAGTGTGACATAAGCCTCTATTTCTTTTTCCCAGAGAATGGTTTATTGTCACTAAGAGGAAAATTCTGGTCACTTTGCTTCATTTTTTTTCCATGGTACTGATCCTATGGTGGGTTTAGAAATTTCCCCTTGATGCTGGGGGGGGGCCCTGCTCTGTGACTCTAGGGAGTGAAGCTTTGTTTCCGGACCTTAGAGGACTGCTCTAGGTCTTGTTTATGATAGGTCTCCAAATGTTCTTTCTCTAAAATTTTCTTCTTAGCCCTACGGCTTTGGGTTGGGGGAAAAAAAAACTTAAAAAAAAAAAGAGTTATTTCCTGCTTGGATGTCTAAGTGTAAAAACTTTGTCATTGCTCAGTGTGAGGAGCCCACTACAGTTCCGCAGCATTGTTTAACACATACTGAGGTAGAAATGGGTTGAGAGTGGCTCAGGGGTGGGGTTTCTTAGTCACCTGTTAGTCAATAGACTACAGTCAGCATAGTAGGCAAGAGATGCAAGGCTTATTAAAGAGCAAGGTTCCAGTCCCCAAGGAACTTACAGTATGATGAGAGAGAGAAAGAGAGAGAGAGAGAGAGAGAGAGAGAGAGAGAGAGAGAGAGAGAGAGAGAGAGAGAGAGAAGCATGTGATCACAGCTTTGATAGCAGTATGCAGGTAGAGGATGAAGGTACCATATGGTCAGAGAAAGGGTATTTAATCCAGGAGGGTTGAAAGCATCTGACATTTTTGCTAGATAGTATAATTTTTCAGATAGTTGATTATACCCTAAGATGTTTATGCCTCTGTATTAAGGAACAGGGAAATACTGTACTGTGTTTGTCAAGGGAGCATCCTGTTGTTCTCTTTCATTAGCCCTCAAAATATGAAATATCCTAGGGGATGTTTAGGAAATATTCCCTGCAAAGATCTTAGCAGAGCTGATGCTGCAAATATGGCTGCAAGCCAGGGACGTGGGAAAAAAAGAGCAGAAGCAGTATGTACAAAAGGCAGGGAGAGAAAGGCAGGGTTGGGATGCTGAATACTCTATGAAAGGGCTGGGGCTGGAAGAAAAGGGGATGAGGCAAGGGAGGCAGTGGCTGGGGGTGGCCATGGAGAACCTTATTGCCGAATGTGGAGGCCAGACATTGTCTGGAAGGCATGAACGAAGATGAGATAATATTGGTCTTTGAACAGGAACAAGACACAATCAGATTTCCAGGGAATGAAATGAAGAGACGAGGCTGGAGGCAGGAAGAGCAAAGGGAAGACTGTTGGGAGCAGGAATGTGAATATACTACCTTGGACTTAGAAGAGTGTAGTGGGAAGATTGGGAAGGAGTGAATGGTTCATTAGACAGGTAGTTGATTAGATGGGATTTGGTGGCTGGGCAACAGAGGCAAGAAGAAGATGTAAAAATCCCCTCTCCTTGGCCACCAGCCTTTCATGACCCCAGGTTGGTTTTTATGAGAAAATGAAAAAAAAATGCTATATATGGTACAAGATATTGAACACAGGACCTCACACATAGTAGGTCAAAGTTCTACCACCATGACATACCCTTAACCCGATAATTACTCTTAGATGAATATGTCTGCCATGTTTAGTTTTGACTGTCTGTCGACTTGACACACTGCCAATCACCTGAGAAAGGAAGCTTGGTGAGGAATTATCTAGATGAGGCTGGCCAGTCGGCACGTTTCCAGGAGATTTCCTTCGCTGGGTTCACAGAGGTGGAAAGAGCCACCTTGAATGTGAGCAGTGCTGTTTTCATGGCTGGACCCTGAACTGAATGAAGAGGAGAGTGAGCTGATGATTGACATGCATGTATGAAGCCAGTGAGCACTAACATCATGCATGAGTTCATTGGTCTCTGCTCTTGACTGTGAGTGTAACATGGCCGGTTCTCTCAAGCCCATATACCTGTAACCCCTCTGCTATGATAGATTGAAAGCTGGAATTGCAGACTAACATAGATCCTTTCTCACATACATTGCTTTTGTCAGGGAATCTAATCTTAGTAACAGGGAGTAAAGCTACAAAAACTCCAAATACGAAATTCAAAATGCCACGATGTAAAGTAACTTCTAAGTTAGATGCCCCACAGGGCAAATTCTTTGAGACTTTGGGCTATCTATCATACTAACTGGTATGGTATTTGGGCCCTGCCATCCTTTGGAACAGGTCCTTTGTTAGCTGGGAGCAGCCCACACCTATGAGCAGCAGTATGATAGGCAGAGTCCTGCCTGTTATCACTCCAGCCTCGAGTTAGAGACCCACTGGCAGAGCTACTGGCTTCTGCTTCTTCCTCAGTAGGAAATCTGCATGCATATTGAATCGCAGCAAATTCTTAGAAGCCAGGCACTGTGTGAACTATGACCTCCTTCAACAAGAGAAGACACTATGCTGTGCCTGAAGGCTGGGAGCTGGCTCCTGCTCTCTTTCTCATGTCTGGCCTGTTTTCTGTTTTCTTCTTCTTGGTTTATTGTTGGACATTGTTTCATAAATACATCAAACAGGCTAATGGATAAATATACAACTTCATGGACAGAAAGAAAAAAAAACCCTGTTATTTTAAGCCATTTAAACCATCTCATAATATATATGTATACAAATACACATACACACACATACACATATATATATTACAGCTAAGTATACACCTACACAAACACACATGCACATACTCATAGACACACACACACACACATACAAGTACACACATATCCACACATGCAAACATGCACGCACATACACAAACACTTACACACACGTACACAAACTCACACACGCACGCACACACACACACACACACACACACATACACACACATGTGCATATGTGCATGCACACACAGTGCCTGAAATAAGATTGTTTAGTTTTTGTTGTTGGGGTGGGGTTTTTTTGTTGTTGTTTTTTGCAACTATTTTTCTCCTTTGAAACTAGAACAAACATGGTCATATCACGAGCAAAGCCAGAAATAGGACAAAGAAAGCTCTGAAGTATACTTTGGTCACCTATCATCATTAAAAATGTCTGACCCCGAACAATATATACAAAACTATAAAATGTAAATAAAAAATGCAAGCTTTTCTTTTAAAGTACTTTTAAGAAAAATAAAGCTGGGCCTTGGAAGTTTGGGTCTTTTTCCCCTGCCCCCTGGCAAAGTCACACTGTGGCATTAGTGGTGTGGTGGAGAGTGTTTGCCATCTGTGGTGGCACTACCCACTCTGTGCCTTGTGGCCTGCCTGCCGTCTGTGGTGACACTACCCACTCTGTGCCTTGTGGCCTGCCTGCTGTCTGTGGTGGGTGGCACTACCCACTCTGTGCCTTGTGGCCTGCTTCCCTTCTAGAAGACGACCACGGTTAGAATGTGAGACTAGAAGTGGAGAGTGACAAGGTTTTGACAGCCTTGACAACGAGATGGTAGCAGCCTTGATGTTAGCTTTTCCTTTGTTACAGTGTGGTCATCTTCCTCAGGCTTCTGCTTCCCAGCGTCAACATCCTCATCCTCATCCTCCTCAGCTGCCCCAGTCTCCCCATCTTTATTCCCGTCCTCTTCCTTGCCCTTGCCTTCTCCCACCTCCTCTTCCTCCCCAACTTCCTCCTCTCCTCCCTCTACCTCACTGTCTGCCTCTCGCTCTCTGTTTTCCTCATTAGTGTTCCCATTGCAGTTCCTTTATACTCTGCCTCCTCACAGCCTCCTTCTCCTTGGAGTCCTGGGTAGCGATCTCCTAGCTGTGTGCACAGGTGCGTGACATGGTGGGGCACACCAGAGATCTGCTACAGGGCAGAGAGAAAGAAAGTGAGAGTTCAAGGAGTCTGGCCAGCAAGCTCCCGGTGTCAAGAAGGCAGTGTTGGAGACAGGGACAAGTGGGCAGCCAAACTCAGGATAATGTAAAGATGGTCTTTTGGAGCAGCTAGCCAGTGGACTCTGGCCTGTTTTTAACATCAGCCCCCTCCTACCTACAATGCAGACTATCTGTTGACCTTCCAAGCCATCTTATCCACCCTCTTCAGTAGAATTTTAGAATTTTCTCTCACTATTGAGCAGTGTCTATCTCTCCATTTGTTCTCCCTAAATCCTGCTGTTGTATTCTGTCCTCAAGAGAAGGATAGCATCTACTTTGCTTCTAAGCCTTACTGAGCCTCAGTATCCCTGGAGCTGCTGGGTAAGTTCCTGGCTTGCCCATCCTGCATTTCCAAGTCAAGAGAACAGAGCCACAACCTAGGGATCAGCATCTTAACAGCAGCTGCCTCCACAGAAGCTCTGGTTTGTTGAGACCGGGTGTGATGGCCTGCATATGCTCGGCCCAGGGAGTGGCACTATTAGGAGGTGTGGCCCTTTTGGAGTAGGTGTGGCCTTGTTGGAGTAGGTGTGCTGTGGTAGGTGTCGGCTTTAAGACCCTCATCCTAGCTGCCTGGAAGCAAATATTCTGCTAGTGGCCTTCTGTTCAAGATGTAGAGCTCTCAGCTCTGCCTGCACCATGCCTACCTGGGTGCTGCCATGCTCCCACCTTGATGATAATGGACTGAACCTCTGAACCAATAAGCCAGCCCCAATTAAATGTTGTTCTTTATAAGACTTGCATCGGTCACGGTGTCTATTCACAGCAGTGAAACTCTAACTCAGACACCAGGTTTTGAGCAGCCCCATACTCTGCTACTGTAGAACAGCATTGTTCTCCAACCACAAGATCCAGGCTTGGTTGATTCACCCCTGTTCTACCAAATCTGTGCCATGGAATAAGCCACTTAACTTTTCCTTTTTCTTGTTTATCCTTTACTCTTTTCGATGGAGTCTCATTATATCCCCCAAGTTGGCCTCGACAATATATACCCAGGCCTACCTTGAATGCATTTATAACTTCTTCTTTACACCAGAGTTGCAGGCATATACAACCAAGCCTGATTTTTTTATTATTATTATTTGGGGATTTCATACATGGATATAATGCATCATGATCAAATCCATGTTTTATTCCCTCCTCCAATTCTTTCCCTTCCACCCACCATTGTTCCCTCTCAATTTCATATATTCTTAAAAAAAAAATTCCTAGTCTGCTTAGTATACATTGCTGTGGAACAATCTATTGAGTAGCCTCTCAGAAACTGCAACTCAGGGTCTTGTATATGCCCGGCAACCACTTTGCCAGTAACACTAACCCCCACCCTTTCTTCGTCCCAAGCCTGAAGGAGTAGGAAACAGACATGGATAGATATTGCACTTGAGTTCCTAAACTCCCTTGCACGGATATCTTTCTGCCTTAACTCAGATGGTAATCTGAGTGCACAAACACTAGCTACTTTCTCTCTTTCTGGTACCTGGGCTCTTGAAGATAATCAGTGAGGAGAGCAGGAGCAGACAGATGGCTGCTGCCCCCTCTCATCCCTCCAAGTGGCATCTTACCAGTTTGTCCCTCCCACCAGCTCTCACCAGTTCTCTACAATGAGTGTCCCAAGAGCTTTGCTTTCTCCCCAGATGTCAGACTTCTCCCGCATTTTAACATGTGAATTCACTGCAAGCTCACAGAGAAACTAAAACCCCCAAGAAAGAAATTGTCTCTCTTCCCTGAAGCCCCCAGGCTCAGTGCTGCTGCACATGGCTGTTCCTGTCCTTTCTGGAAGGCTGCCTCATCCTGGGTTACTCTTCTCAGATGCTCTAGAATTCCTTCTTTTACGTCCTGCTCCCACAAGGCCCTTCTCTCTCCTCTCCTTTTACCTCTTCCTCTCTACAATGCACTTCTACTGCTGAACAATTAGTACTAAAAACAGATTGATACATTCTCAGTGGTACATACATGCATCTACACAATTGAATACATCTTTGAGATATATGTTTTAGAGAAGAATGTGAAACTTGCCAGAATCAAAATGGAATCACTCAAATCAACTCTAGAAGGAAAAAAAAAGTAAATAAAGCTGGGAGGTTGTAAAAGCAGGGCCCGTACACATGGTGACCTAATAGGAACTATCCCAAAGACTTCTCGAACCTCAGCCTTGCTCAGAAGGTGCCACAACCTTATCACAAAGTACTTAGACAAGGATATGTGCCCATATCTGTCTTACTGCAGACTGGCAGACTGATGGCACTCTTGCTAGTAATCATCATGGCCAAGGATCATTGCTTCAAGACAGCTGATATCACACTCTTCATCTTTATCTGTAAGTTTTGCTCTTGCTTCACCTTCATTGGATGTGCTCACAGCTTCTATGGTTTGTATTCCCACTGCTACCTTCTGCTACTTCCAAATAGCACCATCATTGGTTGGAGGACTCTCTCAGCTTGTTTGATTTTATATATATATATATATATATATATATATATATATATATATATTCCCTGACAAGTCTCAATATTTACTTAACCTTTATCCATTACATTTTCTAGTTTTCTGTATCACAAACAGTGCTGACATAGCTCTGTTTACATATTATCTATAATATACTATATAATATATAAAGAGAATATATAAATATATATGCATATATCTATGAATATAGAATATATAAACATATAAGATATAAATATATGTATATATGCTCTATATATGTTAAACTAATCTTCAGATGAGAAGGGAAAGAGTCACTATGTTATTTGATTTATTCTAGAAATGGTACATTAGGTAATTGTGGCAGGAAAGAAGCCAAGATCTGTTGTGAGGGTAACGTGGGCTAAGAGGAAAGTTTTCAGTCAAGTGAAAGAACAGCTCTGCTGCCTGGATTACTCACATGGGCCAATGTGGTAAAAAAGTGTCCTTTCAAGAGAGAGACCAAGGAAGATGTAACTATGGTAGCAGAAGATGTGGTAATGGTTAGATTGTCATGAAGAAAGGGTTGTGAGCTAAGGCATGCAGGGTAGCTTCAGATGTTAGACAAAAAAGAAGGGAATCAGTTCCACCCTAGAGTCTCCAGGAGGTACAAGCCTTGCAGGTGGTGTTTCATAGGTCAGCAAAGGTGATTTGGGGCATCTGGTCCCAAGCTGTTACAGAGTAAGTGCATCCCATCTGCAGCCACTGCCTTCCTGGTGATTTGTCTCAGGCCCCAGAAGGAACATATACACTCATGCAGCCACAATTGAGGAAAGTGGAGCTGGAGCAGCATCCCTGGAGAAATCTGGGAACACTTCTGCCCCTGCAAAGTGGTCCTTGAGAGCTCTAGATAAGCATGGGATGCTGGGCTGAGTCTCACTGAACTCTGTGCTGTTTGGTCAACAGGGCCAGAAGCAAGAAGTGCTGGACAGAGTGGCTAACAGTGGCAGCTCCCTGCCCACCTCTCCAGATGAATGGACTCTTCTGCAAGTCACAGCGACTAGCAGAAATTAAGAAACGGCATTTTGCTTTTCCCTTTCTGAAGCATACTGAGAACTTAGATCAGTTTGGGGAAGAGTCCCCTGGAACCTGTTGTTTCCAGCTTAACCAAGTTAATCAGCACATTCCAACCACGGTTCCTACGGGCTTTTATAGGTTCTCACCGGCCCCTTCCCATGTAACATCATGACAAGAACATTTGCCTGTATCATTGGACATTCTTCCAAACTAATTTAGTGGAACTCCTGGCAAGTCATTATTTATTTAACCTTCATCCATTACGTTTTCTAGCTTTCTGTATCGCAAACAGTGCTGAAGTAGCTCTGGACTACAAATGTCTGTCAGGGCCTGTGACACTTCCTGGGAGTGGATTCCTAGAAAGGGGATTATTCAGCTAAAGGAAGTGATCTTGATACTTCCTGCCAATCTGCTTTCTTGGCTGGCTCCATTCACTTAATAACGCTGGCTGCATCCAGCATTAGATATTATGTTTTAGGTCTTTTCAATGGAGAACTCTTTGATAGTTTCTGACTTTCCTTGCTACAGTGCAATTGGGAATGCGGTGAGCTTGACACTGGTCTCCAACTGGCTGGCTCCTCTGGAAACACTCTTGTCCCTCCCTGCCCCTCCCTGGGCACCTTCAGAAGGCACATTTTGATGGAGGAGATTTTAATGAAGAGTATAGTTTTTATACAGTTGGCGTCATAGCGAACAATGTTGCTTAAGAATTAAATACATTCCCATCCCCACCCATCCCCAGTTGACCCACAAAATCTATTCTTTTTCCTTCCTAGAGAGGTCCATTTCTGTGCGCCCTACTTGTTACCTCGCTTCTCTGGGCCTGGGAATTGTAGCATGATTATCTTTACTTAGTAGCTAATATCCATTTGAAACAAGGGAGTGGATCTAAAGGAGAGGGGAGGCATGGGAGGAGTGGGGGAGGGGAAAATGAGGTCGGGCTGTAATGCACAAGAGAAGAATAAATTTTAAAAAATAAAAAACAAAAAATTAAAAAGAATTAAATATATTCTCAATGAATAATTTGCACAAGGAAGAATTCTGTTTCATATCAGATATGGACAAAAAAGAGAGAGCAAGCTAAGAGACTGTTTTCAGGTATAACTAGCCGGTCTCTGGCAGAATCACAATTAGCATTCACTCTGCTGGAACTTTCAACCATGGTTTTGTGTTGTATCTGAAACCAGATTCAGCATTTTAAGTGTGAGAAGTTTACAATCTTTGGTTTATCGCTGAAACACACTAAGTGGTTCCTCACCATCATGAATATCTTAATTAATAAGAATAATTTTATCACTTGGAACTTTAAAATCATCTTTTTGATTCTCGGTTTTACTGCAATAGAGATGAAAATAAAACACACTTATACAATGCTGATTCCGCCCACGGAGGGCATCTTTCACAACTCAGAGTTCCATGCAGGGAGTGATTAAACAGTCCATGCTGCATGTATTCCCAAATTCATATTTCTGTTGAAATGTAATGGTTAGATGGATAAGCAGTAATTGCTACACTGAGAACAGAAATTAATACTGACTTATCTCTTCTCCAAACTGCAAGGTGTATTTTATATACAATCTCAGAATGCTAATAAAACAATCTAGTTTCCATTTCTCAGAATTAGAGAAGCCTGTGTTTCTGATGACTACTTAAAAAAAAAAAGCGTATTTTAGAGTTATCAGGCTGTCTGGGTTCTTTAGGGAATGTCTGCATTAAGTGAGCCAACATACACACACACAGCCATGTAGCACATAGGAGTGGTAAGAGAAGTGGCAGAATTACCAGGGGGTCCCTAAATCAGTACTGTCAGCAACCTTTTGTTACTGATCATAAATTCAAATTTTCATCCGAGACCTGAGGGTTGGGAGCTCAGAGGACAGGGCAGGGCAGTGTGTGTTTTAATAAACCCCTGATGCTCCCTAAATGTATCTAAGAACTACATGCCTTCTTTTACAAATGGGGGAGTGAAACCCAGAGAGGTTAATTATCATTCCCCAAAGCAACAGAGAAGTCAGTGGCATTGTGGAACGAGGACTCCTTGTTGCTAGACAACTTCAGCAGTCTCGCTACAACAAGCTGCCATATCAGGCTAGGATGCCAGTGTGCTTAGCATGCTCTGGCCTAACCACGAGGCAAGATGTCTGGGAATTTATTTTAGGGAGGAATGCTTAATGCTTCAAGAAGCCACTTATGCGAAGCTCATCCCTCATGATCTGGATGAACTAAATCTCTGGACTCCATAGTTTAATCTGAAGCATTTGGGAGAGTTCTTGATTGTGATCATAAAACATTCAGGAAGGTCTGAGTAAACTCCACCCAGATAGCTGTCATGGGAAACCTAAAGCTGTAACTCTATACCTTTGAGAGGAGAGAACTGTCAGTTCAAATGGCCTTAATCCCCACCAGCAGAGACAAGCATCAGGAAATTTTACTCAATTGCATCTGCACAGTCTACCTCAATGATCTGAAAAGAGACACTTATTTAGTTCAAAAGAGAAATTCTTACCATAGCTGCAATTGAAAAATAATTTTGAGAAACTTACTTTTATGGCATGTGAAGAATCTCAAGGATGGTAAAGCAAAAAAAAAAAAAAAAAAAAAAAAAAAAAAAAAAAAAAAAAAAAAAAAAAAAAAAAGGACTTTTAGCTCATGATGACCTTATTAAACAATTAAGTATCTCTTTATTTAATCAAGTTTTATTTAACCAGATGGAAGGAGGCATTTAGACATTTATTTGATTGAATCCCTTTCAAAGTCAGCAAGGACACCTCAAGTCTTAAAAGGATCAGTGAAGTGATATCTCACTTCCCATGGTAGTTCCTCATTCAGCAAGAAGTTAGTGATCCATGTGGCACTATCCTTGCTAAAATGGAGGTCTGTGTGGACAATGTAAACATAGATCAAAAGTGTGCAAGGCACCAGTAAGTCATAGATGTCATCTGTGTCTACTACTGGCATCTTAAGAAAAGCTTATAGCAAATACCCACAGAATTCTCATGTAAACCTAAATTCCCATGCAGGCAATTCCAGCATGGTACTGGAAAATCAGCAGGAGACAGAGAATACTGCACCCGCACTGGCTAAAAGAAACACAGTGTGAGCCTCATACTCAATGTCAGATTTCCTAGTGATCATACTAGAAAAGTAAAAGGAAGTAAAATTTAATTTTACTAATAGTTTGTTTAGCCTACTATACATCTAAAATATTCTTTCAACATGTAACCAATCTTAAAAAAAAAACTATTAATGACATTTTATATGTTTTATACTGACTTCAACAGTCAAGTGTACATTTTACATGTAGACATGTCTCATCTTAACAATGTACCTTCCAGCATTCAGTTAGCTACCTGTGGCTAGTGACTTCAGCTTCACACACCACAGGGATAGACTCTCCATCTACTGGATATGATTTTAGATGTCTCCTTAGCCCCATTTCCACCTCAGTCCCACTTTCGAGTTGGAAGGACCGGAGTTAACACAAGATACACCAAGACCAACACACAGCTCTAAGGAGATTGATTTGCCCCAGAGAGACAAAGGGCAGGGAATAAAAGACAAAGACAGGAAATAGAGGATGGGGGAAGAAGGAGAAGGAAGTAAGGGAAAAGGAGATAGGGCGTTGGCAGGACTAAGAACTCCCTCTGGATAGAGACAAGACAAACATGGTCCATAGGCAAATGGCAGTTTATAAAGGGAAAGGGTGAAGCCCTGCTTTAGGATGAGGCGTTTAATTTTGATTGAGCAGATTAATCACGGTAGTTCAAAGGGGGCTTTTGATTGTTGGACTTTAATACTTTGATAGCTGGACCTTGGGAGGTAGCTTCGGGAATGTAATCTAACAGTTTTAGGAAGGAAGAGAAGGCTAAAACCTGTTGTCGCCTTGTTTGTCAAGCTCAGGCCTGCCAGAGCCCTTCACCAGCTATCACACTTCCTCTCGGATCTCCACAAACAACTCTCAGAATGCCGAGCTGTCTTATGTCCCCCTACACTCCCATTTCCTGCTCCTTCCCTCCCTGGATCCCAAGGCCTTAAATACCAGTCTATGTTGATGACTCTTACATTTCCATTTCTACTGAGACTGCTCTCCTGGGTGCCAGATCTTTATATTCAATTACATATTCAAGCTCTGTCTTGAATATCTAATGGATGCCAAAAGTAACTACGATGGAAATGAACACTGATTGCTGAACCTTAACAGCACCATCTTATTTCCCTTTAATAAGCCCTAGTCATGGCAGAAAATGGCAATAACACTTACCTGCCTTAAATGTCTGTCTTGTCCTCAGTCCACATCTAATCTACCAGGTGACTTTGTGACTGTATGAATGTATATTCTTCTCTACCTCCATAGTTGTAACCCATACTCGTAACCTATCCTCAACACCACCGCTTTTCTGGTGCCTCACAGTAATGGTCTCTGGCTATTTCTGGTTGTCAACTTGACTGAATCTTGAATGAACTACAATACAGAAATGGAGGGCACACCTGTGATCCAGATCTTAGAGGCTGGAAGACACTGGATTCTGACCTGGATCTTGACGTGGAGATCTTGAGGCATGGTGACCATGAAAAGCTTAGGCCCAGACAAAGTAGTATACACCTTTAATCCCAAGAGGCAAGCAGATCTCTGAGTTCAAGGCCAACCTGGGACAAAGCAAGTTCCAGGTCCAGTATGATGGTACACACCTTTAATCTGGGCCACACCGCCTGCTGGAGGCCTACACAAGGACATCAGAAGGAAGATGCACTCGTCTGCATTCTTCTTCACCTGCTTGCACTTACTTAGCTGTACATCTGTTGGAACCTATTACTTCCGGATTCCAGTTTCTACAGAAGACCAGCTGAAACAACTAGCCTTGCAGGACTGAGCAACTACTAGATTTTTTTTTTTTTATTTCTCATTCACAGCTGCCCATTATTGGATTAGTTGTACTACAGAGTGCAAGTCATTATAATAAATTCCCTTAATATACAGAGACATTCCATAAGTTCTGTGGCTCTAGAGAACCCTAGTACAGTCTCCTAAACAGCTCTCCTTGCCTGTCATTTATTTACCATCTAGGAAGAGATTAGATTTCAAATCATAAACCATGTCATCTGTTTCTCCTGCCCATGGCTCTCCCATTAGTGATAAGGACAAGAGAGCATGTTCATCATCATTAGTTATGAAGAGATGCGGACTAAGTTCACAGTGAGCTATACAGCAGAGCGGCTGCTATAAATAAGCCAGGCAACAGGCAATGTTGGTGTGTCATGGGAAATGAGAACCTTCAGACACTGCTGTTGTGACTGTAACATAGTGTGGTGACCTTCAGAAATAACTTGGCAGTTTCTTAATTGTTAAACATAAAATTACTGGACAATTCAGCAGTTCCACTCCTTGATATGCATCTGAGAGGCATGGTGGGGCACGGATCTACATAACAACTAGCCCACAGCTCTCATAACAGCATTGGCCATGATAGACACACGCTACCTGTTCACTAGTATGTAGTTGATAAATAAACTGTGGTGTATCCGCACAACAGGACACTACCTGGTGACGGAAAGGAGTAACTGATGCCTGCTACAGAACCTCGGAAATACCAAGTGTATACATTACATACACATATACATATATATATACACACATATACACATACACATATATACATACACATATAAATGTGTGTTTATATACATATATACATATATACAAACATTGAATTGCACACTTGAAATGGTTGGTTTATTGGATTGAATCTGCATAATATACCCCAATAAAGACTTCAAAAAGCACCCCAACCTTCACGACTCATAATTGGACCACAATTCCTTAGCATGACCCATCACACGATTTACGATTGACCCCTCTTTCCTAATAACCTGTTCTTCATTCCAAAAGCAATGTTTTCTTCCTACCAGCCTTTCAACACACCTAGACTGATTCTGAGGTGAAAGGCTTGCTCCGGAGCTGAGGTTGGCCCTCTCCCACATCCTCAGAGGCCTGCCTTCTTCTCAACACTCAATTTGCAGTTAGCCAACTTTAAGCAAATCTCTCCAAACCCAAGCCCAAATCATCCTCCACAACCTCCCAGCTTTTGCCCTCTTTCTGAACCCCTTTCTGAAGGCTACCAGTGCTTAAAGCTGCTTCTCTGCTCACATGTTCACCACTGATCACCCTGGCCTGCCCTATGTCCCCATCGAGAGCCTTACCAGAGTTTAAAATACCACGTTCTGAACATTGAGTCCTGCAACCAGGAAGTTCTCAGGAACCAGGCTGACTGACTAACTTGTTGAATGTTCTTGGATGTTTTATTTCATTTTCTGAAACACAAATAAGTCTTCTGTTAGAGAAACAGACTAAATTATCTCTCCTACCCCATAGGACTTTTAGCAAGGCTGGGATCATGTTTATCGTGAAAGCTCTTTGTACACAAAGCTGGCTGTGATTATTTTATGAGATTACCTCAGGATTCCTTTAGAACATCCTTCTGTTTACATCTTTAAGGGTCAAGAGAATACTGCAAATGAATGGCTGAGTGGTACACTGAGTACCAAGGTGAGGGAGGCTAAGTATGCACAAGCAACTGTCCTTGTGTGGCAATATGAAGAAGCCATGGGTAGGACAGGAAATGTCCTCCTGTCTCCCCCCACCCCCATGAACTCCCCAAGAGTTAGTGAAGAGAGTCTCATGAAAACTCCTAGGAGCCTGGATAGTCTTCTCTGGAGACAGCAAGGATCTGCAGAGCTCAGTTTCTCTGCTCTTGGTCTTTGCTTGCTGAGAGGGAGAAAGGATGGAACACTTACTGGATTAGCTACAAGCATATAATTCCAGGATTCCAAGGAGAGAAAACTGTATTTCAACACTTGTTCACTTTGTAGAAGTTGTTAATAGACACCAGAGGATATCCACTACACTGACCGGCACACCTTCCGTTGCTGAATAGGAACACGTGCCTTTCTGCTTTTCTCTTTCTTTTCCTTCTTTCTTTCCTATTGGTCTTTTCCTCTCCCCTCTCCTTTAAATGTAAGTCTTTAGAAACATCAAGTACTGTTAGGAATTCTTTCAAAAGCAACAGAAGTCTTTCTTTCAAGCCAAAACGATTTCCTGAGTGGCTCATTCATTTAAACTCTAATTGTAAATTCTTTTAAGCAATGATTTTTTTCCTTGCTCTTGAATCTGACTTCCAATTTGAATATTGGTGCTTCTAGGAATGGAATATACTGCTCAATATATTTTTTTCCCTTAAAATTTTGGAGAGGAGCCATGAAGATGGTTCAGTGGGTAAAGCACTTGCTGGGGACCTGAGTCTGAATCTCCAGAACTTCACATGAAGCCAGATGTGGTAGCACTCACCTCCTATCCTGATGCACTCATAGCTCAAGATGGGAGGTGCAAACAGGAGCCTCTCAGGCAGCCAATAGCATGGCTGAACTGTCATACACAGCAGCCAACAATCAAGAGACCCTGACTCAAAGAGAAGGTGAAGACCAACACCCAAGGTTGTCCTTTGACCATTACACATTGACTGTGGCAAGCATGCCCGACATTCACACACACAAAAGGGCACACATATGCACATGCATCATATGCACACTAAATTTTTCTTTAAATTTATTTTCAAAGAGATTCCCTAGGACTTGTTGTCATCTAGTATTTCTAAGTATGGGGCCAAACTGATTGTCATTCTCTTATATATTCTCCCTCCCTCCCTCCCTCCCTCCCTTCCTCTCTCTCTCCATCTCTCTCTCTCTCTCTGTTCTTAATGTCTAATATTTACTAACATACTTCTATTCCAAGCCGTTTAGCAGTTTGTGGGTGCTTGTAACCTGAAAAAATGCACCTGGGAGTTGTTTTCTTTCTCTCCTCCTCCTCCTCCTCCTCCTCCTCCTCCTCCTCCTCCTCCTCCTTCTCCTCTTCCTCCTCCTCCCCCTCATTATTATTATTATTATTGTTATTATTATTATTACTATTACTATTGCTGTTGTTGTTTTAAAGTTTCGCCTTGCCTTTCTAATTTTCTCCCACTGTAGAATTCTTCCCAAGTCATTCTTTCATCCCTAGTAATAAATGGCACAGTGTTTCTTCTTTTTCAGAGGTAGAGCTTGGAGGGAGGGAAGAGAATCGAGGTAAGAGGTGTGAGGTTCTTGCTTTGGATCTGAGGCTGCTGCCTGCCCTCTCGCATGTGTCTCTGTTTGGGATCTCATAGTATTTCCCTCAAACAGACGTTGAGAGGAACAGTGACTTCTTTTGGACATGGACCTCAAGCACTGTTCCTGCTTTCCAGCTCCACGTTCTCCACTTCAGTTTCCGAGATTGTGTTTGGACTTTACTTTCTGTGAATATTTGTGACTGACTTTAAATGCTATTACTCTATTCTAATATCCTATTATACAGTTATCAAAAGTATTATGAGGTCTAAATTTCCATCTGATGGGTTTTTGGAAAAGATGGCTCCCTTATTTAGTTTGGGACTGCAGGTAGGTAACATTTTTTTAATTATTGGTTGATTAAAATTGATTACTTTTTAAATAATTAATTCAATTTAAATTTTATATTAAAAATATATGATATATGTGTGTGTATTTTGATCAAATTTGCCTTCTCCATTACCCATCCTGGTCCCTCCTCCCCTCTCACTGACTCCCTCCATCCTTCAGATACTCCTGCTTTTGTGTGTGTGTATGTGTGTGTAATCTTTACATCTTGATCCCACACATGAGAAAAAACATACTGTATGTGCTTTCTCTCCCAGAGCCCTCTCTCATTACCTCCCTCCTTCCTCTTGAGAGGTAGGCACCTTTAAAACATGCTGTTAGGCTCCTTAGATTCAGTCTCATATCAGGAACACTTTTACATGCATTAAATGATTCAATGGAAAGAGGGGCTGTGAAAGAAAGTGGTTGCATTCTTTGAGTTTATAGTCCTGGGAACCAGTCAAAGAAATAATAATGTTCCAGCCAGAGTAATCAGAGCAGATATGGCTAATAGATTTCAACTTGAGTTGAAATAAGTGATAGATTGGGGTTGTGTAAGACAGCTGTGTTGGAAAGGATTTTGAGGCCACATCTGGGTTCACTGGACAAAATGTGATTAATGATGTCTGCCCTGGTTGTGAGAGGAGCTGGTGGTGGAAGCCATGCCACACATTTGTAATCCCTGAATAAGATCCTCTGATGAATAGAACCATTCATCCATGAGGTTTCCAGATTGTAGGCAAAAGATTACAGCATAGACCAACAGCATGGAGATAAGATGCTAATGCTGTTTGGGCTGATTTTATTCTGCTTCAAGCCAGAATAATTTTCAGACTTGCCCGAGCCAATAAGTTGGAAAATAAAGTATGCCATATCTGCACTCCACTTGGTTTAAACTTAAACACATGACTATAATACATCCCAGTGCAGACACAAATAGGATGTTACATAGAAAATGGTATGTTAGCTGCCCAAATTATCATTTCAATATAAATCTAACTGTGTCCTAGATGGTAGACTTGGGTTCTTTTTTACTTGCTTTATTTTATGCCTTTGTTCAGCCAACAGAGAGGGATATAAAGTTGAGAATGATATTACTTATATTACCTCCACCAAAGATAAATAAATAAGGAAATACCTCCATAAGATCAGGCTGCAAGCAAGCCTATGGGTGCATTTACTTAATTAATGATCAAAAGGGGAGGGCCTACTCCGTTGTGGCTGGAACCATGCCTCGGCTGGTGGTCTTGCATTCTATAAGAAAGCATGCTGAGCAAGCGACAGAGAGCAAGGCAGTAAGCAGCACTCCTCTATCAGCTTCTGCTTCCTGTCCTGTTTGAGTTCCTGTCCTGCCTTTCTTCAATAACAAGCAGTGGTGTGGAAGTACAGATGAAATAAGCCCTTTCCTCCCCAAATTGCTTTGGTCATGGTACTTCATCACAGCAGGGATAACTCTAACTAAGACGATAGTACTAGTACTTTAGTGCAGAATTTTCTATAATGTTTTCTGTGTACATATATAAACTTACTGACATACTATTCTCCATTGGTTCTAGCTATACCTATTTCATTTGATGGTATTTAGACATCAATAAAGGTAAGTTCACAATAATATTACATAGATAAACAATATTCCATTGTGTGCATTTGCCATTATGGATAAAATCAAGTCTCACAATTTTTATGCTTTGGGATTATAAGTAACATTTTTTTAAAGATATACTTTTGTTTATTAGTATTTTAAAGCTTTACGTGCATATATGTCCAGATCTCTGTGTGTTTTTTAAAATGTAAAGACAGTGTCTATGAAGACCAGAGACAATATCAGATCCCCTGACACTAGGTTATATACAGTTGTAAGCCACCTGTCAAGTGAGTACTGGGAACTGAAAGTTCTCTATAAGAGCAAAATGCACTCTTAACAGCTGAGCCCTCTCAACCCAGTTCCTATTTTTTTTTTATTATTTTTAATTATGTGGCTATGTGTATGTCTTTGTGTGGGTATGTACAAGTGTTCTTAGAGACCAGAGGTGTCCAGTGTTCCTGGACCCTGGGGTTGCAGGCAGTTGTGAGCCACCTGATGTGGGTTCTGGTAACTGAACTCTGGTCCTCTAAAAGACCAACACATGTTCTTAACCGCTGAGCCATCCATCCAGCATCCCAGAAACACTTCCATATATCTCTTTAATTTTTAAAATTTATATGTGTTGCGTTGTATATGTGTGAATGGGTTTCTATATGTGCATGTGTGTATACTAGTGTGTATGAACTTGTGAATGGGGAAGCCAGAGTTTTATGGTGGGTGTCATTTTTGGTTCTTTCCTCTACCTTAGCTTTTAGGATATGCTTTTCACTGAGCCAGGACCTCATTATTTGTCTGCCTGGGTAGCAAGCTCTGCAGATCCACGTGTCTCCTTTCCAGGCCCTAAGCTCAGTGAGCAGGTTACAGATGTTTGTCACTGCACCTGGCTTTTACTGAATGCTAGGGATCCAAATCTAGATCTTTATGCTTTTGTGTCGGCCCTTTACTGACAGAGCCACCTTCACAGTCCCTAAGGAATATTTTTGTAGCAGAATATTTGTGCATTGACTATTTCCTTAGAATACTGTTCTTAAAATGCATTTGATGGAACAGATACATGATTTAAAAAATATCTTAAGGGTTTTTGCTTCCATGTTTGAAGAAAGTATTAATAATAAGCGCAATAGTTCATGAGGAGAGTGATATAGACCACTTTTCTGAGTGAAGAGGCTGACCTGCCACCCACCCATCCACCCACCCAAGCTCTCCCCCACTTCCTAATATCATAGAGTTTCATGATCGTTGTTAGAAACTGCAAGAGCCAGTTCAGAAGCAGACATTTTATGCGGAGCCTCAGGAGCAGAACTAAATAATCATGGGAATCGCTTGACTCTGAGGACCAAACAGGATTCCAGCTTCCTCAAGACTGCAGAGCTCTCCAGAGGGACTGGCCATTCTGCTTTGTACCTTCTAAGATGTGTTCTCATATCAGCAGATCGTGCAGACCCCACAGTTGATTCAACTCACCTCTGCATTCACTGGCAGGCCTGTTGGACATAGAGGCTGTAGAAGTTTGGAGGAAGATTGGGTTGTTGTTCCATGGCTGAGTGAAAGTTATCAGGAGCTTTGAATCAGTGAATTCTTTGTAGGTCAGAGCCATGATATTTTATCTAAACACCTTTCCTCTATCCCTCCTTGGGCATATTTATCTTCATTCCAGCCAATCATTTTCTTTTTTCATTGGCTTTGCCTGAAAACAAAAAACCCCTTTGTCATTTCTGACACATGCGCAAGTGTTCAGTGTAGGGTGAAAATAGCTAAATGAATGACTCATAAATTATAATTAACAGTAGCTAGCCACAGCAGAAACTTAAACCATAAAATAATATATACCTATACATTTCTGAGTGAAAAGTTGACTCTACATTTTAGAACTATAGCTCAATCTTTGCTGATTCCACTCTTAAAGACTTCACTTTCATCACCGGGGGCTGGGTTAAAAGCCAGCCAAGAGAATTTCAAAGCAGCTGGCTTGGTACTGCAGTGGGGGGAACACTGAAGACTGTTGGTTCAAACAGTCTGTAGAGTGAGTTTCCAGATATGCACTGCCTGGGAGGAATGGTCACGATCAGTGAGAACTGAACTTAGTTCCATATCTAGAAAACTCTGTGTGGCAAATACACACACACACACCCCATATACACACATACACACACATATACACACACAAACACACAACACAAACATACATAACATACAAACATATGCATATATACACATCAATATATACACATAGACACATAAACATATACATGTATACACATAAGCATATGCATACATGCATCCATATAAACATACACATACATATACATAAATACTACACAAATGAAACCACAGCCTAAAAAAAATTAAAACATTTAAAAGTAGAGAAAACAAAACACCACCAAAAGCCAACTGGGAAATTAGGAAGACTTTGGAATGTGTCCCTAGAACTGTCCCACCCATATTTCTGCATGACATAGATCTCATTTGGAGAAGAGTTTGCTGTTCAGATATACCACATCCCTCAGATCATTTGCAGGTAACCATACCTTGGTGGTAGTAGTAGTAGTAGTAGTGGTAGTAGTAGTAGTAGTAGTGGTAGTAGTAGTAGTAATAAAATAATAATGATAATAATAATGGTTTATCATTTAGCAACAGGGAGAATGCTGGTGCATCCATAGGACTCAGGCTCCAATCTGGTTTTAGAGTCTGCTGCTGTCCATACTGACTAGCTATGTGTCTTAGTCAGGGTTTCTATTCCTGCACAAACATCATGACCAAGAAGCAAGTTGGGGAGGAAAGGGTTTATTCAGTGTTCTTCCCCTGGCTATGTGGAGTGATGGAAAAGACCTACATGTGTCAGTGGCTAGAGGGCCACCTTTGCCATAAATTCCTTCATATTTGTCTAGTGTGGGACTTAATACTTTCCAAATTGCTGTTCATCACTGAAGGAAGTCAGGACTGGAACTCAAGCAGGTCAGGAAGCAGGAGCTGATGCAGAGGCCACGGAGGGATGTTACTGGCTTACTTCCCCTGGCTTGCTCAGCTTGCTTTCTTATAGAACCCAAGACCACCAGCCTAGGGATGGCACCACCCACAAGGTGCTCTCCCTCCATGATCACTAATTGAGAAAGTGCCTTATAGCTGAATCTCATGGAGGCATTTCCTCACCTGAAGTTCCTTTCTCTGTGATAACTCCAGTTGACTCAAGTTGACACAAAACCAGCCAGTACAATCTGGAAGTCATCAAAGTAGACTGATAACTGTCCCACACTAGACAAATATGAAGGAATTTATGGCAAGGGTGGCCCTCCAGTCACTGACACATGTAGGCTTTTCCATCACTCCATATAGCCAGGGGAAGAACAGCACCACATGGGAGCATCACTCAGTTTGGCATAGCAGAAGGTTTGAGTGTGTTAAGTCCCATGGTTTGGTCTTGAGACTCTTCTATCAATGCTGGAGATAAAGTGGGGCAGTTATCTGACAAGGAGAGGATCAATCACAGAACTCAGCAAGCGCTTAAGGCATTTAGAATTGGTCACCAAAGCAAAACCAAGGTGCTTTCACCAAGGACCATGAGAAGGGACTAAGGAGTCCGACTGGGAGGTTTTATCTGCCACAGTGACCAGGAAAGATTTTGTTTCACAGCCTGGATCAGAGGGGATAATTTGGTTGGTCTTTCATTATTTAAAAAATAACTTAGAATAGGTGGGAATAAAGTGAATTTTCACCTGTGATTTAATCATATATCCTGAGGATAGTTACAGCCTAGGTAATTACTAGCTACTTCAATGATTAGATCCTGCACTTAAAAATTGAAAATTCCCTATAAATAAATATGAGTCCCTTTTCAATACGCATGGTCTGTATTATATATAGTTCAGAGC
The DNA here is from genome assembly GCF_008632895.1 of Mastomys coucha. Lineage (NCBI taxonomy): Eukaryota > Metazoa > Chordata > Mammalia > Rodentia > Muridae > Mastomys > Mastomys coucha. Next base: position 63,754,248 of record NW_022196914.1, on the reverse strand, counting down.
TATGGCACAGAGTTATAGACGTCATGTTATAGGCATTTCCTAGTTAATTATTCTTCAAAAGTGCAACTTTAAATGACTATTGTCCACTAACTACATACGTCACAGTAATTTGACCAACTTCTAAACTATTTCTGATTTTATTATAGCAATGTTTGTAATGAACATGTATATACATAATTTTAATAATGAGTTTTAATTACTTTTAGGATAAAAATCATCCTGGAGCCAACCTGGGGAATTTTATTCTTATCATTTATATTTTAATTCATTTTAAAATTTGATATTATACTGTACATATGGATTGCCACTGAGGTTTTTCACTTAGCAAATTGTAGGCATTATTTCAGGGCATTAAATATTCATTGAAAAATATGATGAGTTTTTTAGTGGCCACATGAAAACTTACCTTTGAATAAGCCATCATTTCTCACCTCTCTCTCTCTCTTTCTCTCTCTCTCTTCCTGTCATTCTTTTGTTGACTCTTCTAGTTTCTATCCATTTTCGATTTTAGTAGTACAAATATTCTCTGCCATCATGAATATTCTTATTCATGTATTTCATTTAATTAAGAACACAGAATAGAGCAATGAATGTTGCCATTCATCACCCAGCCCCAGCAATTACCACCAGCACATGGCCAATCGTATTTGCCTATAACCTCCACATCTCTACTCCCTAGAGGGTTATTGTGAGGCACAGAGCCCAGAATGATTTTGTTTCACAAAGGGCCCGAGGAAAAGGACCACTTGAAGCAGATAACATTATGACTTCTTTATATTGGAAACATCTGATATTCAGTAATTTATTAGGAAAGTGTTAGAGGAGATTCACAGGAAGTAGAAACACTGTTGGGTTGGAGTAAACACATTATGCTTAATTTCATTGTAGTGACTTTAGGGTACACCTGGTTGAGGGGGAAAATATCAGCACTGATGCTGTAGCAAATGAAAGGCATTTGAAAAGGAAGACCTGTTCTGCTCTCATAAAATAGTCACCTCTGACTCTCCAAAAAATGAGTAGAGAAAGTGCCCAAAATCACTAGGAGCTATATTGCTTAATGCGTAGCCCACCACTCCATGTGGTGGTGTGTTTTGCTTTTATTGCCAGAAGCAGGTAGGGGGAGAAGAGGTGGCTTAGAAGGGGAGAAACATCCTATGTGATTCTCTAGAAATGCAGTAACACATTGGTTTTTAGTGTGATATACCATACACCCAGTTGGAGCCATGTGAGGGACATTAAACTTATTAACATATCCCTTAGAGGTCTGAGTATGCTGTAGAGGAGATATTAGCACAAACACTTAGCTTTCATGTAATCCAGCTCAAGTGTAGGAAACTGAACTGGTAGTCAGCAGCATCGTGATTAAAAGCACTTGTCATCAACACTGATGACTGGCATTCAATCCCCAGGACTCAAGATAGAAGGAGGGGACCAAGTCCTGCAAGTTTCACTCCTACCTTCGTACATGTTTCATGGTATGCTACACACACAGAGAGAGAGGGGGAGGGGAGGCGGGGGAGAGGCACACAAAAAAACCCACAAATAAATAAATAAATAAAATACAAAAGAGAATTGCCAACTTTTCCCCATTCATTCACAGAGTCTAGCTTCTTCATAGTGTAGCTTTCGCTAGTCATCAACTAAGCAGTGATTCTTCAGGGGGTCTGTTGAGGAATCAGGCAATAGATTTTTAATCCTTCCACTCACCATAACAGTACAACAAATGTCATGTTTCCAACCCTAATTCCAATCTTTTCTAAATTCTCTGTTTTTGAGGCTGCATGTCTCCTGTGTGTGTCTGTGTGTTTGTATGTATATGTGTGTATATATGTGTATGTATGTATGTGTATGTATGTATGTGTGTATGTGAATATGTTTTTTGGTGTGTGTGTGTGTGTGTGTGGCTTGCTTTTTCTTTGCATTCTAAGGATCAAGCCTGGGTGTCACCATGTTTGTCAAGTGCTCTGCTGTTGAGCTACCTGCCCAGCCTTCCTTGTTTGGTTGAGTCCCTGCATGTGTTTCCTGTTCTTTCCCATTAACCTGAGCCCTTTTGGCCTCTTTGGAGTAGTCAGACTTAGCCCTCTTTGTGTGTGTCTGTGTGTTTGTATGTGTGTGTGTGTGTTTTCTTATTTATTTCTCAAGCATTGCTTTTATTTTCCACACTATTTTCCTGACCTTGCTGCATCATCAGGCTGATTCCTAAGAACTGGTCCTCTCTTACCATCCTCTCCACCTTCTGTTATTCTCAGAAAGGCAAAGCAAAGCGTACTGTGATTGTCTTCTTCTGAAAATAGACTGTTAGCCTGAGTAGAGTGACAGTGCTTTCTCCTGTCAGAAAATCATTAGCTCTAACCAGGGCAGGTAACTTTTCATAAGCCTTGCTTTGTTGACCCAGCCCATTTTGGATGTCATTTTTGTATATGAAAATATGAGTTCGAGATTGACTACTTCAAGGTCACGGGAGAGTGAGGCTTCCTGAAACAGAAGAAGAAATGAGGTGATGGCACATGGAGGGTGGCAGTCCCCTAATGTGGGGGCAGTGATTATCCCCAGGGCACTCAGGCTGCAGTTGCAGAGGCACAGCTGGCATGGCTCTCTGTTTTTACTAAGGACATTTAGGAAAGATGAAAAGGGAGTTAGAACGAGCTTTAAAGAGGAGGGAGCTGGTGGAGAACACCATTAGCAAAGAAGCAGCTACAGGAAATCTTCCCTAATGAGAAATAGCCAAAGATGTGTCGAAGGGAGAATGACCCAGAAACTTGGGGTTTGATCTTGGGAAGATAAAGTGCATGTCCATTCGCTTTAAACTCAGGATGAAGACAGGATTAAATCCAACAGTGTTTAACAACAGAGTGAAAGAGAAAGGAGGACATGGAACTAGCCCCTTACTTCTCTTTCAGTCATACACAACCGTGCGGCTTCTTTAAAGTAGGGCTTGGCGGTACTGACGAGTGTTTGTGCTTAGGTAATTTTTAACATAATATTTTTTATTGATTAGTTGAGAATCTCAATGCACCCCAAAAATACTCATCTCTCAGTCCTCCCCAATATGCCCCTCCCAGTCCTTTGTGACTGCCCTCCTAATAAAAGAAGAAAGGAGGGAAATGGGGGCAAGTCCACTTCGTGTGTCCATATTCTCACTGGCACACATGGTCAAACTCCCAGTGTCCTGCCCTCCAAGAGAAACTGAGTCCTTCACCTGCACCCCCTCCAAAAGCCACCAAATGTGAGGAGCTACACCTCAGCGTTCTCATCACATTTTTTTGTAGGACTTCTCCTTGATGTTTCCTCTCTAGACTGTCATTTTTAGGAGTGGGGGGTTGTGTCTGCAGACTACTGCCAGAGCAGCTTCTTTGTCCTTCACAGTCAGTGGGAGCACGGATCCTGTCATCCTTGGTTTCTGGCAACAGCAAGAACCACAAACATCACTCGGTCTCCAACATCATATAGCAACCGTCTCTGCCTGGTCTCCTGTGGCAGTATGGCCCATAGACATCTACATGGTCCTCTGCCAGCATATGGGCCACTGACCAGCATGGCCTCAGGGAGAAGCACAGACCCTGGGGGTCTTTCAAAGAGATCTAATCCAGTAAGTAGTCCATTCTTCATCTTGAACATGACATTGATCTCATGAGAGCCCAGGTCAACCACATAGAAGGTGAGACAGAGTGGAATGAGTAGAATTTGTATTTGGATGTGCCTCTGCCAGCTGGAAACGTGTGTACTTCGAAATGGAGGAACAGAATTCTATGCACAATGGCAAGTTTTGATCTGTTATAAGAAATGAGACCAGATTTCTATTTTTAACAAATGATATTTTTCAGTTTGCAATCTGAGATCCATAACTATGAGAAATTCAAATTTGCAACATAAACAATCCCTTGCTATGACAAACATGGCATTAGTGAGAACTTACTAATAAATGAAATTTATTCTAAAATGGAAATCCAAGACTCCAATGAAAGGACATCAGAGACCCATGTCAGCATGCTGTTCAGGCACAGCACTTTGGCATACCGTAGTCCCCTTGGTTCCTGGAAACCTTGAGACTTCCTCTTTCTCCCTGGCTCTTCTCCACATTTGAAGGGTGTCCTTACATCATGAGCCTTAGCATTGTTGTCTAGGAACCCTGCCTTCCCTGGTACAGTCTTTGGGAATTTCAGACAGATGCATGGGTTTCATTATCATTGAAGTTCTATCAACTTCAAATTTAACTCTCTAATCCATTTCTCTCCAGGCTCATGGAGTCATCTCTCTTCAGGAGGGTTCTTCATTGATGCCCTGTAATCTATCAATCAGATTTTTCAGTTCATTTTGCTATGGCACTGTGCCTGTCACAAAATGGGTACTCAGCTATGTAATATGGATCTAATTAATCATTCACCACCATTGCCTGGGCTTGGTTGTTGTCCATCTACAGCAAAACTATAGAGATGTTGACAAGATGCTGTGGTTGGAGTAGGATTTGTCTCCATCAAAAGTCTTGTGGAGGTTGGTTCCTAAGGTGACAGTCTGAGAGCCACCTCTTGGGAAGTGTTTGGATCATGGAGCCAGAGCCCTTGGGAATAACTGGTGCTTTTCTTGAGAGAATGACTTAGCTATTCATAAGTTAGGCCCCCATTTCCCTTTCCCAGCAGTGCCAGTTTGCCCTTCTGCATTTTTCCATGCGTTGACTTACACAAGTCCCTCACTGGACATGGCTACCTACTCTTGAGCTTTGCTGTTTCACTGAGTTATAAATCACACAAAATCCTTCATAGATGATTCAGTTTCAGAATTCTGCTATGTCAGTGGAAAACCAACTAAGGCACGGGGTTAGTGTTAAAACCTGCTGTTCTCGCAGCATCGGGCACAAGTGTCTGTTACTTGCTATAATACGTGTCTTGGTTGATGCCTTTTGAAGGAGTGAGACTAGAGAAGAATTGCTTTGGAATTTAGAGACGTGAGAGACGGTCTTCAATTCAGAAGCCACGAGGAGAGAACTTATGGAGTGTACATCATAACAAATGACTCCCAAACTGAGCAACTAAAAACAGTCCTTCCTTCTGCTTGTTTTCTGGAGATAGGAATTGAGGAAGGGCTTGGTGGTGTGGTCCTGGGAAACTGATGGGACTACATCATCTCCCTGTCTCCCTCCTTCACTGTCAGTTATGCAGGAGCTGGACTTCCCACCAGATTGCAGGTCTGCGGTCTTTCCTACATGGTACTCTCAGAATATCTGTGCTTCTATGGTATCTACCTTCTCCCAGCACAAATACTCCAAGGACAGCAGATGGAAGCTACATGGCCATGGCCATTTCTGGCTGAACTTTAGAATTTACATAACAGCCCTTCTGCTGCATTCTGCTGGTAGAAAGGGAATCCCCATAGCCCACCCAGACTCAAGAAGAGGGCTTTCAATGTGAGGCCTGTCAAAGAACTGGACAACATGAACTTTGGTTAAGTTCCTTCAGATTTGTAGGCTTTGGATAGCTGTTTGAATTTTAATGGGCAGAGGGATTGACTAAACAGGATTCTGGTTGAATAAACATTTATGGTATATGGGGTTGGAGCAGAATCTGAGTCACAAACAATGAATAATCCAGTTGGCAAAAACATATGTTTTACAGAGGGTGGGGCTAGGAAGCTATGCTTGAGAGAACTGCAGGATCTTGCATAGTAGGCTAATAAATCTGGACTTTCTTCTCCTTAGTGCTGGTGATGGAACTCACCCTCAGCTACACAAGCGAAGTGCTCTGCTGCTGGCATCCAGCTTAGGGTCTTTCTTGCCAACAGTGGGTAACTCTTGACACGGAGAGGAGGAAAATGATCAAAGCAGTATTTTTAGATTAACTTAGCCTGGGGGCTCATCAGAAACTGGACAGGTTAGACTATATGCAATTAACTCACTGATGAGGCTCTTACCGTGAACTTGGAGAAGTTGGGGCCCTGCCTAAACCAAAGGGGTGGAGTTTAACATGAAGAAGAAAGAATGGGAGAATGCTGTGCAAACCCAGCAAGACTAGAGGGGGTTCTTGCTGTGGGGAGAAAGGGGTTCTTGCCAGCATAAGAGGGTTCATGCCAGGTAGAGGTTCTCAGCATTCATGTGGGGATCTGAAGAATCCTTCATCTATGAAGGGAGCTCCTGTTCCTTAGGAACTTGGTTGAATAGGGACAATTAATCTTCATTTAAGAAATATACTATGTAAGGCTGTGCTTTGAAATTCAGAATCCAATGGTTGGGAGATAACACCAAGGGACACCTGTTTTCCAAATCTCTCCTTTACCTCTCCTTCCTATCATCTGCTTAATACATATCATATTTTGGACCAATATATTTGATGTCACCATAATTGCACATTTCTTTCCATTTTTCTATATTAAAAAGCCACCTAAGAGAGCAGAATAGAACAGTAACATGAACACTTTCTAGGCTGTCTTTTATCTTATTCAAGAGGCTATGGTTTGACCCGTTGGTAATCCACATTTCTGTGGGTCTGAGCTGGCAGAGCTATGGAAATCACTCACTGTTTTTATTTATGGTCCATTCCACTGCTTTGAAATTAAGTTGACATCCAGTGTTAGTAGATATTCATTACCTTTCTAAGATGCCATTTAGAAAACTGATTGCTTGGGGACTAGAAGGCAAAGAAGGGGACATTTTCCACTCAGAGGGTCGACCCTGTTCATGAAATGGCTACACTGAAACATTCTCCTAGGTAGGGTTGTTATGGGGTTGCCTGCATCAACCAGTGAGTGGGGCTGGCCCTCCTGGGCTTCTTGGTATCTTTCTATTTTAAAGCAATCTTAATCTTGTTTCTAGGAGTACAGCCTTTGTGTTCTAAAAAGTATTATGCATGTTGACATCTAGACATAAATAATGAACTCCATCTAAAGCAACATTTCGGCAAGGTAATGCAACTTGAGAGGTTTATTTATGCTGGAATTAAAAAAAAAAAAACACAACAAATGAGAAGAAGAGAAGAAACTACCTGGTAGAAGTAGAGGAAAGAGAAACACTCCTTTCTTCATAAAGGATATACCATGTATGGATGCCAATGAGGTTCCAAAATCATTCAGTCCTGGAGGTTGTGAGCCAAGACTACTACTCCAAGGTGCTTTTCTTTCCCCCAAAGAAGTCATAACAGGAATATATATAGATCTATAATGCCTTTCTGTTGGGGAAATGAAAGTACTTTCAAAACAATCTCATAACACTCTGGTGGAGGAAATGATGGCAGGTTTTATATTACCCCTATCACACCGGTGATGGAGGCCCTGATAAATGGAGTTGGTGGCAAAGTCACAAATAGATGCCAAGCCTTCTGATGTACAGCTAAGACTTCAGTAGTTAAATGAAAAATATGGTCCCTGTTTGCTCAGCCTTTCCCCATCTGTCAGAAAGAACCTTTCCCATCAGGATTAACCCCCTTCTCATTCTTGCACAAGAGAAGGGAACACCCTAAATTTTTAACTGTGCAAAATGAAGTCATAAGAGTAAGTGCTCAGATCAAAAATAAAACAATGTACTCGGACAGTTAAACTCGGAGATGTGCAAAGTAATATGCTGGTTGCCAGGGGCTGGGAGAAGAGGAAGGCAGAGTTTCTGTTCAATGAACATGACGTTTGAGTTATAGAAAATGAGAGAAGTTTAGAGAGCTGCAGTGTGGTGCTATGCCCTCAGATAAGAGAAACATACCAAAAAAACCCAATATTTTTTTGTTAATAGAATTCATGTTATATAGTTAGTTTTTGGCACACTAAAAGGAAACATTTGATTTGGAGTATACCCATATCCACCGCCTTGTGATCAACTGACCTGCTACAACTTTGGGTGCACAGTGGTTCATCAAAATTGGGGGTCGGTAGGTCTCTTTGAGATCTGATAGTTATAAATGATCTCCCCCAAAAGGAGCATTTATATCTTCATGGTCTCTAAAGCGATTACCACTTCAATAGACCCATGGGTTTGCTTGCTTAAAAACTCAATATATGAGGGAGAATGTGGGCTTGACACAGAACTTTGATTAAATTCTAACCCTACTCTACTGTGTGATTTTGAAGGAAAAAAAAATCATGTAATTTCTCAGTCCAGGTTTCTTTATCTGTAAAATGAGAATTATATCCTTGAATTGGGGTTACCAGGAAGGGTGAATACACAATGTATAAGAATATTTAAGCTCAGGGTCTGCAATGGAGATTGTGTTCAGTATATGACCACTCTTTTCCTATATGAGATACTTAGTGAGCTGTTGGGAGCGGTCCTCCTGGAGCAGATGCTCAGGCCCACATCTACCTGCTGCCTAAAATCACTCTGCAGGAGACATCTGGCTCAGGGAATTCAGGACTGGAGCCTTGTATGAACCAGAATTCTTCTGGTTCTTCCTGTTCGCCAAATCTTCTGACACCCTTGCGTCGCGATGGTCCCCCATGGTGTGAATCTGTCTTCCCAAGATAGACCTTGAAACCCCCGCCTTTCTCAGTTTCCTTTGCCTCTGGGACACAGTCATCTGACTTAGGCCTGCTAATCAGATGCACACATGGAGATGGAACTGTAGAGAAGTGACTGTGTGCAGAGGCTGAAGGGTGCAGGGCCTGCACGGCAGGCAGGCAGGCAGGCACAGATGGTGGAGAGGCAGCATGGTTCTGGAGTCTTCCAAAGCAGCCCTTGCCTGTTTTGCCAGCTCTGCATTTAGGTTCTGGGGCCTGTTTCTGCAAACTCATTCCATAGCTTCTGCTCCATGCCACTGCGTTCATGAGACCCCCAACTTTGATGATGCTAAATATCCAACCATTTCATTTTATCTTCTTACCTGCCACAGGCCCTTGCATGAGTTTTATGACATAAAAGAAAGAAGGATAAAACAGTATAAAATTGTCGCACTTGGTAGCTTTTGCATAAGAACCAAACTTTCTATAAATAAAGGGCATAACCCTGTTGCAGACCAACTTTAGGAGTTTCTTGGTTCCCAGCAGGGAGTTCTTCCAGCTTTAGTTTCAAGAGCTTTTCAAGGATCCCACCCTATTCTCAACCACCTGCAAGCCATACTTAGAAGGCTGTTTAAGAAGTCAAATAGTGAAAGGAAACTTCCATTAGCATGTTGGAACAATAGCAGTTTGAATTGGAGTTTACCTTATCAAATAAACTGAAATTCTCCCCTCCTCCCAAGGACTATGGGCTTTTTGCATCAACTTATGGCTTGTATAAAAGTCTTATATTGATTGACCTAACAGTTTGGTAAACATGAATTTTCAGTAAAGCTTTTAAATGTATTTATTATGAATCACCCTGTGACAGGCATTGTGCTGGGGCTTAGCACCCACGTGCTGCTAGATAAGCAAGGTTAGCTAGTGATTGTCTAAGACACTTGCCACTAAGTAAGAAGACAGACAATGCCAACATCATGGAGTGCTAGGATCTGATTCTCCCAGGAACGGAAGAACTATTTCCTTTTGCCAGTAGATTTTCTTAATCTCTTAACCCCCAGGAAGAAGGATTCCTTCTCATGCCTGACATATTGTTTCCTAATATTTGGTAGATTTAGCGCCTGGATTGAGGCCAGCTATGCATCTGTGACTTTAGCATAGTAATGTACCTTGAATTGCTTGTACAGGGCTTATCCCCAATGGAGAGATAACCAGTGGTTTGGGTCAGCACACTTAAATTTCTTCGGGTAGGACAGTGAAGCTAGCCAACCATAGATCAGTTCCTCTGAGACCTTGGGACAAAATAAGTAATTTTTTTTCTTTACTATTGTTTTTGCTCAGATATCTGTGATAGCAACAAAAAGTTGAGGTAACATAGATATTCTTACAAAAGACAGCAGAGTGGCCACAACCCAGTTTCAAAAACATGTTGATATTCCAAGGATGTGTTTCTCATGGCACCTACCATGCACATTCTCCTGTATAGATATTGGCCAGTATCATTGATATTGTTTCTTATATAATTATCCTGCCCCAAGCACTGCCTTCTAGTGAGGACACGATGGGAAAATGTCTTTGGCAGGAGGGTATATGCCATGGAAGGAATCTTGGTTTTGATTTATATACTTTCAACTAATTTCACACTCAACAGAAAGTTCTAAAATATGCAGCATTCCTGATATCCCTAACCCATTTGATGCAAGTTTCACTAATTTCTCCTCTAACGTCCTTTTCTGTTGTTTCAGGGTCTACTATTTGTGGTGTCTGAGCTTTTGTGGCAGTCCCTTGTACATGATGTCCCTTTCATGACCTGTATACCTTTGAAGTATTTCTCTACAGTGCCCCTCATTCGGTTTGTCATGTGTTCTCATGATAGAGTAAGGCTATGTATGTTTGCTATGTGCATAAGAGATGATTTTTTTTTTTATCCTAGCAACAAGTTTGGGATGTTCATATATCTTATGATTAGTAATGCCCATTTACATGGTTAAGTTGGTGTCTGCTAGCTCTCTCTACTGTAAAGTCACTAACTTTCATTTTATATTGATGGCCATCTTGCTGCAGAGCATTGGGTCTATTTGAATCCTTTTGTCCTCAAACTTCTGTCTGATCAGTTTAGTAGGGTTTTTTTTTTTGTCTAATCCTGTCATCTCTGGCCCCTCCCACATTATCACTATGCTTATTTCTATTTTTCTCATTGCTTTTTTCCTCAATAACATTTATTCTGTTTTCAGAACTTTCAGTTTGTCTGCATAGTTGCTTTGTTTTGACATAGGTAGCACATGTCTTAGGCTGATCTTGAACTTGTTACATACCTAAGGACAACTTTTAATACCCCACGTTCAGTTACTTTATAGTTCATTAATTATGAATTCGGACTCATGGACATTTATTTATCCTGTGATTTAAAACCCAACATCATCAATGTTTGGAGCTCAAATTCTCCCAGCCTTGGCCACATCAATGTCTTTTGAACTGGTACCTGCCACCTTCTGATGCCATTGTTCTTTGAGCAATTCTTGACCTTGGACACAGAGAGTTATTCCAGGTTCCCCTTTTATTTCTGCTACCTCAACCCTAAAACCAATCACTTCCCATTTAGGAACTTGTTAAATCCTGAAGTCACATTGCAAGCCAACTAAACATCTCTGGGGTGGCAGTCAGCATCAGGATTTTGTCAAGGTCCTGGGACAGTCTGATGTGCAGTTATGGGAAATAACCAGTGGACCCAGGCTGTGCTTTCTGACTCTCTTTTGTTCTAAAACCTCTGGAACCTTGTCTGTCTCTGCAGATTTGGGTGAGAGAGATTAGATTCTGATTTTCTACCCTGATCATTTGGCAGACTACACTGTCTGAAAGAAAAAAGGGTTAGAACATACATTTGTGGTGACTTGAATATGCTTGCCCCACGGGAAGTGGCACTATTAGGAGGTGTGGCCTTGTTTGAGTAGGTGTGCATTTGTTTGTATGCGTGTGTGTGGGAGGGAGGGCTTTGAGGTTTCCTATACTCAGGCTCCTCACAGTGTAGAATGAGAATCTTCTCCTGGTTGCCTTTAAGATGTAGAATTCTTGGTTCCTCCAGCACCATGTCTGCCTGCACATTGCCATGCTTCCCACCATGATGATAATGGACTTAACCTCTGAAACTGTAAGCCAGCCCTAATTAAATGTCCTTTTTAAGAGTTGCCTTGGTCATGGTGTCTCTTCATAGTAATGGATACCTATAGAAGACAGAAAGTAGTTGACTCTGAAAGCAAACCACTACACTGAACAAAAAGGAGTGATTACATTTTTTTTCCTTATCTTCTATTACCTCAACAAGCAGAGTGTCCGGGACAAATCTTTTTGAAGAGTGATAATAAAAGAGCATTTTCATGCTGAAAGTATAACCAAAAATCCCAGATGTGACGACTCATCTTGGAAAGATCGGTACAAAAGGTGGGGATCTTCTGTGGGAAGTAGGTCACCGTGTTGGATCTTGTTTGAACAGAATCCCTCTGGGGACACTGTCTTTGGCTTGTTTCTGCGTGTGCATTAGGTCAGTGTTCCCAGCTGCTTTTAGCTCATGCATATTCTATCCAGCTGCTAAGCTGCCTCAAGGTGGCTGATCTCCAGGAGAGTAGAACAAGATCTAGAGAGACCCAGTTGCAGTTAGTCACTTTTATCTGAGTTCTATGGATCCATGCAATTTGCTCCTTACAACAGCTCTTTGATTTTCCAAATGAGGGTCATCTGTGGCAGACCCTCAGCTTGCAAATATGCAAGGTTTATTCACTTGGGGCAGTCCCATAACAATGCAGAATCCCACATCATTGGGTGGGAACCAGCATTTTTGCTTCCCTGGTGATCTTTTGGCACATATGCAATAGATCAGATTACAGACAATCGGTTCATCAAAGGTGTGCTTTCATTTAACTAAACAGAACTGGAGTTTTCTACCCTTCTTCCCTTGTAGGTGAGAGATTCTGATGGCTGCAATACATGTTACCCTTTCTCCCAGGCCTTTCCTACCAAGATTTAAGAATTTTTCTACATGTATTCTGGAACTTTGTACCCGAGACATAAAAGAGAAGAGGGTTCTCCCATCCTTGCCTGTGCTGTGTGTATATTGTATGTAATGTGTGTGTGTGTGTGTGTGTGTGTGTGTGTGTGTATACCTGCCTTCTTGTCTATGCTTACTCTCTCAGAACTGCATGTTCTTCTCCATGATGAAAGAAGCAAAGCCCAGCATTAACAGAAGGTATAAAACTAACCCGGCAAAGGGAGACAACCCATCACCTTTCCATAAGACAAGCTGATACTCAACAGTTTCAGTGCATTAAGTAGTTAGGAACATATTAACTGTGATTTTGCAAAAAAAAAAAAAAATGGTTCATTCTGAGTTTATGATGATCTCATTTTACAGAAGAAAGAGAAGACCTGATTTCTATTTTATTGAGCCCTAAACCTAATGCTTGGAAGAAAGGCCCCAGCACCGGGAATCGATGAAGCGGGTGATGCCTTGTACTAGATCATCATTCATCTGCCAGTCAGAGTTGACATTCTCACCTGGCCCTATCCACACAGCAGAGCCAGGCAGAGACCATATAGCTCTAGAGGTCATGGCTCCGCCACTTAGAAACACCGCACAGAAATCTGATGCAAGTGCAGTGCACAAAGGACATATGTGTGGTGTGTAGGGTGCCAAACCCTTGGGAGCAGCAGAGCCGAGTGCTCTGACCATCTTCTGTGGACCTCATATGAGGATTCCTTACTACCTACTGGGTGTCATGACTGTGTCTTTAATTTCCTCCTGCAGAGTTTTTGTGTGTTTGTGTGTGTGTGTGTGTGTGCTTTCCCTCTCATCTCAGGCCCCAAAGTATCAGACACTGGGGTCATTTTTTAAATATTCTCTTGGAGATTCTCATGGAGGATAGAATTTATGTTTTAATAAGATAGGAAAATTGCAGGATTTAGGCATGTAAACAGATTTGGGTCCCGCCATTTATCCATATCCAAGGATTTGCCTGTGTGTCTAATTTGGGGTAATTTCAGGGAACCATTTTGACCTTCTGACCCTCTTCTATTGATAGTCATGAGTTTTGAGTTTGTCCAGTTCTTATCCGGAAGCTCTTAGCCTAAACTATAGTTGTCATTCTTCTCAGACAGATGTGGTCAAGTGTGGTGATTGAGCATGCTTGACAGTAGAATGTGAATCCCACTTAGTAAATCACAACTATTTTGGTTATTTTCAGACAAATTCAATACAAATTTCAGGCTGCATTGTTTATAAACAAAGGCATTAAATCACAAACTGTTTTTTGCATCTATATGCATGCATATATGTGTACTATGATTTGCAATGTAAAATGCCTTTATTTGGGATCAGTGTTTGGAATTTTAATAAATACTATTTAGTACTTGACTTTGAAAAGGACAGCTTAAGAACATGAATACTGTTCAATTTTGAATCTTGGCTCTAACACTTGCTAGCTGTGTAACATTAGGTTTCAGTGTTTCACAGATGTAATACAAGACCCCCCAAAATTGTCACTACCTTATTGAATCAACATAAGGATTGAGTATATAATAGCTTTTGCACAGTGCTTAAAACCTTGCCTGGCATATAGTGTCATATAAATGTTTGTGGGTAAAAAAAAAAATGTGACCAAAGGGGGAAATTTTTTTTTTTTGCATAATGAACCAAGGCGACAATATTCCATTTCTGTGGCTATTTATCGTCCAGTAGTCACATATGTGTATCCTTGATTAAAAAAACTGTTCTAAGAGGTAGACTTCAGAGTACCAACCACAGAGCCACTGCTCACTTGCTGTGTACCTTTGACGGGCTCTTTGGCCCTGTGTCTTTATCTCTAAAGTACTTCATTCTGTTTCTGCCAGGATTCTGTGAGACCTTTCGCAGGAGAGCTCTGGCTCTAGGGTCT